>NC_056741.1:1910378015-1910418015 GCF_019279795.1 Protopterus annectens | reverse complement strand
TGTGGGGGTGACGTCCCCACCTAGGAGATGCATCTAAGCTTGCCTCCCTATCAAAAATAGCTTTTTTCCTTTGTTCTCTTTTTTTTTTTTTGCCTGAACAAACCTGTGACTTGTTTTGTTCATCTGATTGTAGCTTTGTCCAAATGTTACTGAAGAAATCATAATGAATTGATCAATGTAGCACTGGAGGATGGCAGGAGGAGTCTAAAGAAAAATCTGGAAAGGTTGACAAAATGGGCTGAAAAGTAGCTACAGATCATTCAAGCACGTGCAAAGTACTGTTCATAAATGACAGTAACCCTAGTGTACAATATCAAGTGGAGGACTAGAACTGATGACAAAAGAGAAAAGGAATACTAAGTCTTGATCCCGCCTGGAATGTACCACCAGGAGCAAAGTGAGAGGGTAGTGGCAGCAATAAGCAGAATGCTGCGGTATCTCCTCAGGGAAAGAGAATCTAGAAACAGGAATAATGCTTCTAGTATCAATTTACCTGAAAGGAGCACAACAGCAATACTTGCTTTCCATAGGAAATCACTGTCAGTGAAATTTGTAAGTGAGCACAGGCAGTGATTCCCTTTGTTTTCGGTGAGTTCTCCTATCTTCAAGTTTGTGTGACTGTGGAGTTTGTATATATAACTTTGGGGTGTGAAGGGCTTGCCCCCTTTATTGAAGGGTGCAGAAAGCCTTACCCTCTGCACGAAATGCTTACAGTTTATTTTTTTCACCTTTTTAAGTTTCAAGGATTCGTTTTTAGCTATTTGGTTCCTTTGAGTTCTGACATATGGGTTGACTTGATAGAATCAATGCTTCCACTCCACCACGCACTAGTCAGGTTTAAGCCATACCCAGAATGCTAAATGCAGTACTGGAGGACATACACGGAGGGAGGAAAGCTGTAGAAGAGTATGGGGGATAAATGGGAAAGGATGCAACCAGAAACTAGAGAAGTTAGAATTCTTCTTAGCTGAGAAAAGAAGACTCAAAGGACATAATATAGGTGTTCAAGATTATTTTGAGGAGAAGTGAAATGATTGTCCTGAAAAGGAAATATGGAGTGGGTATAGCTACCAAGTTCAACTTGTAAGAACCAACTACACCATGAAGCAGTGAAAATACTTCCTCATAGAGAGGGCTGTGGTGCCATGGAATGGATTATCAAAATGGCATGGTGGAAAGGAAATCTAAGGAGGGTTACGAAATGGCATGGGAGTGGTGCAGAAGGCATTTGGGAGACAATGGGATGGAGCAGAGGCAGAATATTGATTGCACTTAGAGTACTCTATATGTAGAGTATTGCTATCAAGCAAATGTAATGTAAATATATAAAAATAATACTATATAATAAAAAAGTATGTTAAATAAATATTATTGGCTTTACATCTTTGCTCTTTTAAAGAAAGAGCAGATGTCAAATCTGCTGCAAGGGAAATATTTTCAACAAAAGCTATGGAGATGAGAAACAATCATTTGACTGAGTAACAAACATAATGTTGTATCCTCCAATGCATTCTCTCAATATAAACAGAAGTCTGCAGGCCTTGGGCTCCACAGCAGAAACTCACACATAGTAATACTTTAGGAAGTCTATAATTTTATTGGATGCAAACTATAATAACAATAGTCATCCTTTAATTATTTTATTACAGATTTCTGCAGGTTCATTATGTGAAGTTATGCACCAATGCAATCTGAGAAATAGCTTGTATTCTGTGGAACTGTTTTTTCTTCCGTTTTGTTCTCACTGCTATACTTTCTCTTTCGTTTTCTGTAACAGGCCTGGATGGTTGAAACAGTTGTTTACAGATTTCATCACTTTCACTCTTAAATTTGCCATCAAGAGGCAGGTAAGGAATTTAAGAGAGTTGAACAGTAACTGTGCTTTAAGACTGACATCTTGAATGCAAATTAAAACATTTTATAATCGAAAGAATAAAACACAAAAAATATCTGCACCATGGATCACTCACAAAAAATCGTTCTGCACATTGCTTGATTGGCATAGTTGTTAAGAAAAAAAAAACTCTAGGTTACTTTACCTCTAGGTCACTTTATACATGTTGATCCTTACTAAGGTTTTTTTTTCATTCAGCTTTATTGCTTTGACTAGTAGCATGCAAAACCTGTCATGGTTTCAGGCCTGAAGTGGGAAAGGATGATGTATTTTTTACTTTACATTAATTTCTATCAATATTGTGTTATGTCTTAAAACTGATAACTCTTCTGAGAACATTTGTTGACTAATTCAAAATTATAGTCTTTAAAGTTACAGACTTATTTTAGTTCAGAAAATGCATGTTAATTTCATGATTTATTCTGTGAACATTTTAAGTTTGTCGAGCCACTGTGGTCAAGTATTCCAGATTTAGGGCCATTGTCCCGGATTATGCTTGTGTTTGTTCCAGATTCTGGAGATAACAGTTTGAAAGCTATGCCTTCAATCAGATCATATCTGGAATACTGTAGCTGCAGTTACTGATCAGCTGGGGAAAAATAGTGATGGGAAACTCTGCTAGGACTTTCCGTAGGGCAAGGATGGAGACAAGGTCATTTTTCTTTATTTCTGCTCTCTGAACGACTATAAGTAGTGTTGCATAATATAGCATTTTAGGAAACGCACTCTCAACTCAGAAGTATACAAATCAGGAAATCACCCACAGAAGAGCACGACAGATACCATTAGTGCACTGTGTTTTAAAGCCACCAAACACCAGCTGTAATACTACAAATCCATTTATCATTAATGTCCAGAAAAACAATTACAGTGGATAAAAAGTGTACACAGCCTTGTTAAAATGCCAGGTTTTTGTGATATAAAAAAATGAGACCACAATAAATCATTTCAAAAATTTCTCACCTTTAATGTGACCTATAACCTGTGCAATTCCATTGAAAAACAAACAAATCTGTTAGGGGAAAATATATATAAAATAAAAAACGTACAATATGCTGGTTGCATAAGTGTGCACACTGTTAAACTAATACTTTGTTGTGTTTGCACACCTTTAAACTAATACTTTGTTGAAGCACCTTTTGATATAATTACAGCATTTGGTCTTCTTGGGTACACAGTTGCCATAAATTAAAGAGATTCTGATTAACCCCAAATAAAGTTTAGCTGTCCTAGTAGGATTTTCCTGACATTTACTCAGTTGCCTGCTACAGCAAAAGCCATGGCTCGCTGAAAGTTTACAAAGCATGAAAGATATCTCATTGCTGAAAGGTATCAGTCAGGAGAAGGGTACAAAAAAAATTTCCACAGCATTGGATATACCATGGAACACAGCGAAGACAGTTATTAAAAAGTGGAGAAAATATGGGACAACAGCGATGTTGCAAAGAACTGGATGTCCCTCCAAAACTGATGAAAGACAAGGCAGAAACTGGTCAGGGAGGCTGCCAAGAGACCTACAGCAACACTGATGGAGCTGCAGGAATTTCTGGCAAGTACTGGTTGTGTACTACATGTGACAACAATCTCCCACATTCTCCATATGTGTGGACTATGGGGTAGAGTTGCAAGATGGAAGCCTTTTCTTACACAAAAAAACATCTCAGTCCGTCTAAAACTTGCAAAGCAATACATCAAGTCTCCCAAAAACATGTGGGAAAATGTGTTATGGTCTGATGAGACCAAGGGTGAACTTTGTGGCCACAATTCCAAAAAGTACGTTTCGTGCAAAAACAACACTTTGCATCACCAAAAGAACATCACCCCCACGGTGAAGCATGGTGGTGGCAGTATCATGCTTTGGGGTTGCTTATCTTCACTTGGAACTGGGGCTTTAAACAAGGTGGAGGAGAATTATGAACAGTTCCAAATACCAGTCACTTTTGACCCAAAACCTTCAGGCATCTGCTAGAAAGCTGAAGATGAAGAGGAATTTCACCTTTCAACATGACAATGACCCCAAGCATACATCCAAATCAACAAAGAATGGCTTCACCAGAAAAAAAATTAAGTTTTTGAATGGCTCAGCCAGAGCCCAGACCTAAATCCAATATAAAATCTGTGGGGTGACCTGAAGAGGGCTGTGGACAAGAGATGCCCTTGCAATCTGATACATTTGGAGTGCTTTTGCAAGGAAGAGTAGGCAAATATTGCCAAGTCAAGATGTGCCATGCTGATAGACTCCTACCCAAGAAGACTGAATGCTGTTATTAAATCAAAAGGTGCTTCAACAGAGTATTAGTTTAAGAGTGTGCACACTTATGCAACCAGCTTATTGTACTTTTTTTATTTTTTATATTTTTTCCCCTAACAGATTTGTTTGTTTTTCAATTGAATTGTACAGGTTATAGGTCACATTAAATGTTTGAAAAGTTTTGAAATTATTTATTGTGGTCTCATTTTTTATATATCACAAAAACTTGACATTTTTACATGGGTGTGTACATTTTTTTATATCCACTGTAAATGAATTTGTGAATTTCATGAAATTAACAGGACAATTCCTTAAAACTTCAGCATGACAGCATTCTAAAAATAATCAGAAATCAGTAGAATCTACTTAGCCACAGCATTGTCTATATTTATGTCCATATTAGCATCTATATTTTGATGATCCTTTCACTGTAGACTTATTTTCTCATTGTACATGAACTACAAAGTACTACAGCAATCTCTTACCTTCCATAGGCCCTTCATTCTCTGACTTAAAAGTCTGTTCCAACACATATTTGTAGATATTGTACAACATTTCCTATATAAACGTTAAAACTGTGTCCCCCAAATAGGTTCATAGGTAAGTACTAGGCTAGGTGCTCTTGCAGGTCATTATAAGCCTAGCCAGTTTCTCTTTTTGTGCTCTAAATAACCTATTCCATTTGGTTATAGATTTGTTTGCCCATCCTATGTTCAACAATTATATATTACCCCTAATGAGAATAACTGGGATCATACCACAGATAATTTGCAGGAACATGTGTGTGAGATAAAGCATTTAGGAGCTGTCTCTGTCCATTAGTAGTACAGGGGGCAGTCCTGGGGTAACGTTTCTGTTTTTTATGCATAGATCTAAGTTGGTCTTGAAAATGGACAGGGATGAACTGTGCTTTATGTGGAAAGGAAGTACATTCCTCAGCAGCAATATCCTCCGCAAGCTATACCTATCCCATTGCAGAACAGATTTAGATCCCTAGAGCAAGTATTTCTGGTGCTATTTGATTTGCTAATGTACAGTAAATCTATCAGTAATGGTTTGGAGGATACCTTGTATGCCAGACACAGGTCAACTCCTATCAGTCTGTAGGATACCTAGTATAGTGACCGGGCTTTGACTTGTTTCATGTAGGAGATGTTGTTAGGCCTTGTATCCTTTTAGTAAGGTATCTCTGTGGGTGTTCCAGTTGTTGAATGTGTCTGGCCAGATAGATGCCAGAGGGAGTATTATATTCAATGACAGGCCTAATGAGGGCTGGGTAATGAGGGGCAATGACATCCCTGGATCTAGACACAATCCCTTGTTTGTAAGCTGTGCAGTATAGAAGGACTTTCGTACAACATCAGCCCAAGATTTTGGCACCAATTATCTATTTAAGGCAAACCTCCCTGCAGGAAGGCTAAGTCATATGGGGGTTCAATGACTGCTCAAAACTTGCATACCTTTAAAACCTTTTAGCATCCTGCTATTTAACTCTCTTACCCTCTGAAAGCATAGTACCAACATTCATTGCATATTTTCTGCTAGTCAGTTTCTGATGCTGTTCATAATATTTTATGCATGAAGACAGTGCTTAACTTATTCCTCAACCTTCTGTAATGGGATGGTATAAAATGACCCAGTAAACACTAGCAAGGACATGTTATCTGTGTCATCCTTCAGAGAATGTCAGCCCAAAAGGCACTGCCATACTTATCTCAAACTGCTTCACTGAACCAAAAAAAAATAAAACAGTGCTGTAGATGTCTGACGTATGCACTTTCATATTCTGCCATAGTGTTATTCAGTGTTTTGGCTTCTGTGGTGTTGTAATATAGCTGTAATTGCTTCTCTGCCATGGGAATCAACAAATACACACTAAACCTAAAAAGCGTTTGCATTTCTGTCTGTGCACACACTCACGTTTGTATGTGAATGCACATTTGTATACGTGGGCATGCATCAGCATATATGTGTATGCTGTATATCACATTAAAACATAAATAGTAACTGCCCCTTTCTGGAGCACCATTTCACTATCTTTGCAAATTTTCCTGGAGATTGTACAACCTCAGTGAACATTATAGCAAGTAAAGAGGGTGAAAGGGATGAATACCCTGTATGGGAGGTGAATGGTGGGCTTCCCACCCATTCATCCTGGACCACTAAGTAATTGTTAGTATTGTAACATTTGGCAGAATGACCCATTGATAAAACAAGAGTTTAAATACCACAAAATAGTTTATGTGCACATCAAATATGCGTATGCATGTAACCAGATAATAGTACTAGTACTACTGAAGCAATGTTGTCAGCTACATATGCTGTTGCTGTACATGTTTCTAATTTCTAATTGTCATATAATGTATTTAAGTGAATATATGAGTTTCATTTCGATTTGTCTTCACTTTTTATTTTTAGATATGTAAAGAAATTAATTATGTTGCAAACCTACTTGCAGCTTTTATTCAGGAAAGAGCAGGTAAGCAATATAGAAATTTTTGTTCTAAAATATCTGTGTTCTTTTAAAAATGTACTGAAAAATACCCTCTGATATCGTCACAAGTAGGCAGGTATGTTTCATATATGAAAAATTAAAATGAAATATTACATTTGCCATACAGAAAAACTGTAATACATGGGTGGTGGAAATCACAAAACAATTTCATATATGTTGGAATCATCACTTAATTGGCATAACTTAAAGTCTAAAAATCATGAATGGTAACAGGATTGCAGTGATGATAACAAAGAAACGAATGCCAAGTTCCAAAATGAAAGCTAGATCAAATCATAAGATTTTGCAAATCTAACTCGGATCTAACTAAGTCATTAATATAAAGAATTAGTGGGGACCCATTCTCCGAAATAAACTGAATTTTACTATAACAAGACATGATAAATATAGAAATGGAAATTTAGGCAACGTATCATCTCAGTGAGAAAACAAGAATAGCTGATAACCCATACATAACAAGAGAAAACAAGAATAGCTGATAACCCATGCATAACAAGAGAAAACAAGAATAGCTGATAACCCATACATAACAAGAGAAAACAAGAATAGCTGATAACCCATACATAACAAGTGCATCAAGCTTTCTTTTAAACTAGTTCCATATGAAATGGAATATTCCATTCTCTGCAGCATCTGTCTTTTGCAGGATAAACCCATTTATGGGAGATGTCACCGTTCTCTGCAGCATCTGTCTTTGGCAGAAGTAGGATACACTCTTTTTTATGGGAGATGTCACCGTTTTCTGCAGCATCTGCCTTTGGCAGAAGTAGGATACACTCTTTTTTATGGGAGATGTCCCCATTCTCTGTAGCATCTGTCTTTGGATGGAGTTGAATATACTCTATCTAATCTAAAATGAGCAAGATAGTAAGTACTGTGAGCCCACAGTTGTTCCACTTCAAAATATTTATAAAATGACAAGACATTTGACTAAAATCTTTATATTGCCAAAAAGGCATAAAAAATTCACCCACGCAGCTCTTGATAAGCAAATGTGAATCATTTAAGAGAATAGACATAGAAAAATTACTGCAAACATCAAAAATTGTTCAGCGTATTGTCATCCACAAAATAAGTGATGGTTAGGGTGCAAATACATGTTGTTTATTTTATAAAAAGGTAATAATAACAGACAGTTGTTTATATTTCCTTTTTAATGGACAGATGTAAACATTTCAATAAAGAAAACAGGTAATAAATATCTTTTGGTTTTGAAATATATTAACACTAAAACTCCATACAAGATAGGGTCACGGCACATCATCAAATACAGTTTCAATGAAATGATATCTAATGAAATGGCAATCACCAGAATGAGCTGAATGAACTGCATTGTGCTGAATCAGCCCAGTATAATAAACTGGCACTCAAGAGTGTTACTTATGGATCTTGGAGGTCTATCATTACCCACAGAGTGTTAAGTAAATGTCTCTAGGAGTGGGTGCTTCACCTGTACATGTACCTGGAAATGATGATTGTTCATATTTGTTCATTTGTTTGCTAATTAACCAGGTAAGTGAACTGGTCCAAATAAGTATTTTGGCCATGATGCAGGCTAGAGGCACAACTTGTAATAACAGCTGTAGGAAAACAAACTTAAGCAAAACATGCATGTCCACACATAGATCACTATTGCAGTAGCCTAAGTTATTTGGGTATTACCCCTTGAACTGGCCAGCTTTCCAAAGGTTTGAATGCTTTCCAAGTGCTCCAATTGCCTGGAGTGTTTGTTGTGTTCCATAAAAAAGGCAGTTGGAATGCCAAATTGCTTTTTCTGCCAAAGTTAGTGCTTCTTCGGTGAACCGCATGATTCGGTCATTTAGTTAGAGACCCTTCAGGAACTGGGTAGATAAGTCACTGTTGAGGAAAGCTTTCATATTTTATTCATTGTATGACTAAAATTGTAATTACCATGCCAGATGTTCTGTTTTTACTAAGAAACAAATTGATCTGAGCTGTTAATACAGTGCGAACATTATACCTCTGGAGCTTCTTCTCAGTCTGAGCATTCTGATCTGAGGACAGTAGTACTTCAGATTTCCCTGCTGAAGAAATTTCTTTCAATGAAATTTATCCAATAAGAAAGGCATTTCAGTGGAATTAGAATAAACTTCTTATGGCACAAAAAGTGTATCATGATTTGTTACAGATGCTTAAGGCTGCAACTATACCTCCTAAATTGCATGCTTTAGAGAATATTTTTCATACTGCATGAAGCCTTCCTGATGCACAACTTTTGACCCCTAAGAGGTATGACAGGGTATTCAAGGTACCCCAGGCATGTAAGTACCTGTGCTCTTACCCTAAAGCAGATCCAGCACTTATTATTTTATCCAAATCTGATGCAGCTAAACAGTGTACTGGAACCAATCCTATTCCTACTAATAAGTATGGGAAAGCAATGGATAAGTTGGGAAAGAAAACACATTTTTCTTGTACTTTATCTTTTAAAACTTTGAACTGTCAAACTCACATGCTAAGTGTTTGCTTATCTCATAGGTTCATAGGTTCATAGGTAGGTACTAGGCTATCAGCCCAAGGGCCTAAGTAAGCCTAGTCAACAAGGTTCCCTGGCTTACGCCACCCAAGAAAGTTAATTTACTGTGCCCCTGTTGAGCAGAGCCACAGAAGTGATCCCCAGGGTGCATTTCCCATTTTCCATCCACTCATCAAGATTTTTCTTGAAGAGTGCTAATGAGGAACTTTGCTTGACATAGATGGGTTGCTTGTTTCAGAGTATAGGAAGTCTCTGGGACAGGAATCTATCCCTCCAGCATGTTCTGTTTATTGTAGTGACAAGGTTTAGGTCCCTGGACCATGTAGCTCGGAGAGGTTAGGATTTCTTTAGGTGTAGCATGTCCAACAGCTCTGGGTTTGACATAGCTTTGTATGTTAGGCAGTGATCACCTCAGAGTAGGCGATATGCTACAGAGTAAAGCTGGAGTTTTTTGAGACAATCAGTGTAGGGCATCTGTTTGAGGCCCATAATCCTCTTTGTGAGGTACTTCTGTGGCCTTTCCAGCTGCTGCAGATGTCTTGTGAGGTACCTTCCAAAAGGGGCATTGTACTCTATAATGGGTGTAATGAGTGCAGAGTAGAGGTGAACAATGACCTTTTTTTCCTGGATGAGAACCCTTTTGTGATGAGGTGTGCCACATAGAAGGATTTCCTGATTACTGTGACAATGTGATTATCAAAGGAGACATTACTGTCCACCTGGGTCCCAAGGTCTCTTATCACACATCTGGCATTAAGTAGACTGCCATTTATGCGGTAGTTCATGCATACAGAGTTTTTACCAAAGGGGATGACAATGTACTTTTTGGCATTGAGCTTGAGGCAGTGGCTCTGACACCAGGTATCAGGCTCACTGAGGCCCTTCTGCAGGATGTTCACATCATTTGGGGACTCGACTATGGCTCCTAGTTTGCAGTCATCTGCGAACTTCGTTAGCCAGAGGTCTTCTGTGTTAGCCTGTACTTCAGAGAAGTGGCTACCAAACAGGAAAGGACCCAAGACTAATCCCTGTGGTACTCCACTTGTCACTGGTTTGAAGTCAGATTTGGAGTCTGCAACTTTTACAGTGTGGGTTCTGTCAGTGAGCCAGTTGATGACCCATCTTGTGATGTATGGATTTATACCCAGTTTAGTCAGTTTATCTATGATCCCAGAATGGAGGATAGTGTTGAAAGCCTTGGCGAGATCAAGATAGACTGTGTGAACTGCCTTAACCTCGTCTACGGCTTTGGTGACTGTTTCAAACAAGTTGATCAGGTTCAGGAGGCATGATCTGCCTTTCACAAACCTGAACTGGGTGGGGTCCAGAGTTTGGAGGTTACCAATGCCTTTGTTTTTGAGTTCCATGATGATACTTTCCATGGCCTTGCAGACCAGGCTCATCAGGCTAATAGGGTGATAGTTCCCAGGATCAGTGTTGGCTCCCCCTTTGTGGAGTGGGATAACTGTTGCTTTGCACCGTTCATAGGTTCATAGGTTGGTACTAGGCTATCAGCCCTAGGGCCTATACAAGCCTAGCCATAACAATTCCCTGGCTATTTCTTCCCACATTATTTACTTTCCTGGACCCCTGTCTAGCAGGGCGACTGACGTGATCCCTGGAGTGAATTTCCTTTCTCCCATCCAATCGTCAAGGTTCCTCTTGAAGAGGTCCAAAGAGGCACTCTGCTTGACATGTATGGGCAATCTATTCCAGAGTCTGGGGAGTCTCTGGGTCAGGAACCCATCCCTCCAGCATGTTTTGTTTATTGTAATGACAAGGTTTAGATCCCTGGAGCGTGTAGCTCTGAGGGATTGGGATTTCTTTAAGTGTAGCATGTCCAACAGCTCTGGGTTTGACATGGCCTTGTATGTTAAGCAGAGATCGCCTCTGAGTAGGCGATATCGACAGAGTATAGCTGGAGTTTTTAAGGCGGTCAGCGTAGGGCATCTGCTTTAGGCCTGTGATTCTTTTAGTGAGGTATTTCTGAGGCCTTTCCAGTTGTTGCAGATGTCTTGAGAGGTACATACCAAATGGGGCGTTGTATTCTATAATGGGTCTAATGAGGGATGAGTACAGTGGGACAATGACCTCCTTTTTTCTGGATGAAAAGCCCTTCGTGATGAGGTGTGCCACATAGAAGGATTTCCTGACTGTTGTGGTGATGTGGTTATCGAAGGTGAGACCACTGTCCACCTGTGTCCCTAAGTCTCTTATCACACTTTCTGTGTTTAGTGTACTACCACCTATATGGTAATTCATGGATACATGTTTTTCCCAAAGGGGATAACAATACATTTCTTGGCATTGAGCTTCAGCCCATGGCTCTGGCACCAAGCATCTGTTTCTGTAAGGCCCTTTTGTAGAGTATCCACATCATTTGGGGATTCAATAATGGCTCCCAGTTTGCAGTCATCTGCAAACTTTGTTAGCCAGAGTCCCTTAGTGTTGACCTGTACTTCAGAGAAGTAGATGCCAAACAAGAGCGGCCCCAGGACTGAACTCTGAGGTACTCCACTTGTCACTTGTCTGGAGCTGGATTTGGAGTCGGCTACTTTTACAGTGTGGGTTCTATCAGTAAGCCATTTAGCAACCCATTGGGTGACATAGGGATTAATACCCAACTTAGTAAGTTTATCTATGATTCCAGAGTGGGGGATGGTGTCAAAGGCCTTGGCAAGGTCTAGATAGGCTGTGTGGACCAGCTTACCCTTGTCCATGGCTCTGGAGACTGATTCAAAGAAGTCAATCAGGTTCAGGAGACAAGATCGGCCCTTCACAAACCCAAACTGGGTGGGGTCCAGTGTTTGAAGGTTGCCAATGTCTTTGTTTATAATTTCCATGATAATACGCTCCATGGCCTTGCAGATAAGGCTTGTCAGACTGATAGGACGGTAGTTTCCGGGATCCAAGGTGGATCCCCCCTTGTGGATTGGGATAACTGTAGCTCTGCGGCACTCAGTGGGCATGAAACCTGAGGTGAGGCTATGATTAAACATGACACTTAGGTGAGGTGCCAGTTCATATTGTAGTTCATGTAGTACACAGCCAGGGATGTCATCTGGTCCCATGGATGCTGTATTCTTGGCTTTAGAGAGTGCGTTTTGTACCTGTGTGGCCATTATTACTGGAATTTGGCAATCTTCCGGTATTGAGATGGGCCATTTAGGGGGTGAGAGGGGGGTGAAGTTGGCTCTGAATCGATCTGCCAGGATATTGGCAATATCCTTTGGATCAGTATATTTATTGCCATTCTGTTTTAGCTCAGAGCAGATCTGAGCATTGCCATTTAGATTCTTGACATAGTTATAGAATGCTTTGTGGTTGTCTTTGAAATCTTTGGTAATTTTATTTTCATAACTAGCTTTGGAGGATTTTATGAGGCATCTCAGTTTCTTACTGAGGCTAGTAAGGGAGTTTTTTGCATCCTGGGATTTTCCTCTTTTCTGCAAAAGTTTCTTCCTTTTGTTGTAAAGTTTGTTTATGGCAGGGGACCACCAGATTGGCTTCCTTTTTTTGGATGAGAGCATTTTGGTTCTATTTGGGATGGCACAATTCATGCATGAGTGGATGTGCTCGTACAGTGCCTTAGTGTAGGATTCAGCAGTTGAACTTTCAGTTCCCGTCTGCATGGGTGTCATGAAGTTTGTCACTTCTGACTTGAGTAGCATGAAGTTGGCTTTGGAGACGTTTTTTATGGTGGTTTCTTTACTGGGGGTGGGGGTGGGATGTGGATGTTAAGGGTGATTAGCTTATGGTCAGACCTGACTAACGAGGGGGTGACCATAGGTATGGAGCATTGATTTGCCATGTTGGTAATGACCAGGTCTAGGATATTGGAGCCCCTGGTGGGACTATGGATTAGTTGATCCAGGGCGTTGGAATTTATGAATTCCAAGAACCGTTGCGCAAAGGTGATGGGACATGAGTAGTTTTCCCAGTTAATGGCAGGGTAGTTAAAATCACCCAGTATTAGGGTGTTTGGTTCTATCTTAATATTTTTCAGTATGTTTAAAAAGGTGTAGTGAGAATCTTGGGATATGGTGGGGGATCTGTAGCAAGCTACAATTTGGATTGCAGTCTTACCTAGTGTTCAGTGGGCACAAAGCCTGATGTGAGACTATGACTGAACATGGTGCTTAGGTGTGGGGCCAGTTCGTTCTGAAGTTCTATAAAACGCAGCCTGGGATGTTGTCCGGTCCCATGGATGCTGTGTTTTTGGTTTTAGAGAGTGCAGCTTTTACCTGCATAGAGGGGGTAAGAGGGGGTAAAGTTAGCACTGAACCTATCTGCCAGGATGTTGGCAATATCAGCTGGTTCTTTAATTTTTGTGCCATTGTGCTGTAACTCAGAGCAGATCTGGGTGTTGCCATTGAGATTCTTGACATAGCTATAGAATGCTTTGTGGTTGCCCTTAGAATCAGTGGTGATTTTATTTTCGTAGTTCTTTTGAGAACATGCAGAAGTTAATGGTTAACCTTTCTGCTACTGTGATAACTGTTTTTGGGGTGACTAAGCAGCATATTTTAAAATATGCTGATGATGCAGTGGATTTTCCCTCTAGGGCTGCTGTATCTGGATCAATGTTAAAGATATTTGCTTGGCTTCATAAATGAAAACCTTCCTGAGTATGTTAAATCTGAGATTGTACTGTCTTCTTTAAATAAGGAGACTATGTTTAACCTTTCTGCAGTTGAGGTACTCAAAAAATGTAATGAAACGTAAAAATTGATACAGCAAATGACTAAGATTTTCCAATCCTTCTTTTTAAACTAAATAATAGTTTTTCCTCCTGCTTAGGCTTCTTTTCTAATAAATAATTTAATCAGAAAAGAGAAAGCTTCAAAATCTCAAGGACACCCCCCACAGTCAGCATGACTATCTGCCTGTTCAGGATTCTCCTCCCTTCCACCCTGGCAAACTTGCTATGCCCCAGGGACTTTAATTCTCCCTTATGGCATCAGATGGTCTCAGTTGGATTCTGACTGCAATCCAATAGGAATATTCTTGGCGATAGGAATCCCTACCTCCCTTTCAAAGGATTCTATCTTGCCCAGTCAACCAAATTTCTGTTTTGTATCCCATTGCACACAGCATGTTGTCTCAGGGAGTCATAGAAGCAGTCCCTGCCAACCATCTAGGCAAGGGCTATTATTCAAAGATACTTTTGCATCCCAAACTAGAAAGATCCTGGAGGTCAATGATGGATCTTTCTGCTCTCAACCTTTTTTGTCAAGACCCTAAAGGTCAAGATGTCATAACTTCAGTATCTTGTACCCAGGTTCCTCATCTAGTTTAATTGTAAAGTTGGATCTGAAAGATTCCTTTTATTGTATTCCTATTGCCAAGTATTTTAGGCATTTTTAAAATCTGATGTGTCTGGTTCACAGTATCAGTTCACTGTTTTACCCTTTGGACTCTCCACTGCACCAAGGATATTCACAAAATGCCTAGCTCCAGTCATTGCCTATTCCAGACTCTGGGGCATTCATATCTTTTCATGTTTGGGTGAATGCCTTATTTTTGCAAAGTCCTTTTCTAGCTGTCAAGAGTCCTTAGCAACTGTTCAGGAACTACTACTAGTAATGTTTTTTGGCTTTTCCTGGTTAGGGGTCACTACAGCGGAACGCCAGTCCGCTTATGATTGGCAGTAAAGTTTTACAGTGCCGATGTGACAGCCCAATGCCCAACCTTCAATGAAGGCACACCCATTCACACATGTATTTACCTGCATGTCTACTCAACCATGGGGAGGACATGCAGACTCCACACAGAAGACGCTCCAGCCGAGAATTGAACCAGAGAACCTCTTGCTATGAGACAACAACACTAACCACTGCACCACCGTGAACTACTACTAAATCTGGGATTTCAAATCAATTTGCAGAAGTCTTCTCTCACCCCAGCTCACAGAATGATTTTCCTAGGATGTCCATTAGACTTGGCCTTGGGAAGAACCTTCCTTCCCTCAAACAAAGTAGAAATGTTGCAACAGTTGTTCCTGAGTTTCTCCAGCATAAGCCACACTTCTGTAAGGGAATCCTAGGGTCCATGGTATTGATGATGATAATGCTTCCCTTTACCAGACTATACATGAGGAAAATACAATGGTACATCAGATCAGTCTGGATGCAGCATCTACACCCTTTGACTTTTCAGATTCCATTTCTGCAATTCATAAAGAAGAGGAATGGATGGTGCGGAGACCAGATAATTTGCAATTTAGGTCTTCACTTCTCCCTTCCAACTCTCCCTCCAGTCAATTACCACAGGTGCTTCTAATCTGGTGTGAGGAGCAATTTTAAAAGGGGTAAAAGAGCAAGCTCTGTGGGACCCAGTGGACAGACAGAAGCACACAAATGCCAGAGATATGTTGGCTGTCATTGGTGCTTTAAAGGCCTTGAAACATTTCTGGTCTCCAGGACCTCTGCAACTGTATACAGACAACAATACAGTGATATGGTACATCAATAAACAGGGGGTACCAAATTCTACCCTCTTTCAAGACTAGCTCTGATAGTGTTATCGACTCCTGCAATGAACATGGGACTTTTCCTTTGGGATTTGTGTGATATACTCTCCTATAGACTCCTGGTATTGTCTTGTCCACTTCTTCCAGCCTTTCTGATCCTGTTTCATCACAGCTTCCTGGATCCATGTTCTTGGCAGTGTCTCTGCAGCTGGAGAGTCCACACTTTTATGTGGATTAATGTGGAGCTAGTAGTTGTCTCAGCTAGTTTAAGTTCAGAAGATTATGCCACAGGTTGGGGAGCTTCCATTTCAGGATCATAGGTTCAATAGGGCTTGCTCTCACCTGTTTTTTTTTTCTTAGTATCTGCACAGTTTCTGGCAGTGAGTGCAGTGGATTTAGGCTATGAGTTATTAATGAACTACTTTTTATGGTGCAGAGTTTTTTATCCCTCAACCCTCACTTGCCTACTCTGTGACCTTGACTGAGTCACTTAATCAGAAAGTGCGTTGGGGCAAATGAGAATTTGGATTAGGTCCTCAGGGGTCTTGAGGACTGCATACCTAGCAACTATCTATGAAAATATGAATATTAGAACTTACCTTGGTGGATTCCCATTTAGATAGCGTTTTACTAGGAAACAGATCAAAAGTCAAAAAGTCAGAGATTTTGCACTCGTTCTTTTTTCTACAAATACCATGCTAGAAAAGTCACAACTAAAAATATTACAGCAGTAGTCTGTGCAGAGTACTGTGGGGGACACACATGAACAAATTACAGCAGTAGTCTGTGCAGCATACCATGGGGACACACACAAACACATTACAGCAGTAGTCTGTACAATGTACCATGGAAGACACACATGAATACATTACAGCAGCAGTCTGTGCAGCATGCTGTGGGGGGACATGCATGAACACATTACAGCAGTAGTCTGTGCAGCATACTGTGGGGGACACACAAAAACACATTACAGCAGTAGCCTGTGCAGCATCCTGTGGGGGACATGCATAAACACATTACATCAGTAGTCTGTGCAGCATACTGTGGGGGACATGCATGAGCACATTACAGTGGTAGTCTGTGCAGCATACTGTGGGGGACATGCATGAACACATTACAGTGGTAATCTGTGCAGTATACTGTGGGAGACACACAAAACACATTACAGCAGTAGTTTGTGCAGCATCCTGTGGGGAGGACACATGTGCACATTACAGCAGTAGTCTGTGCAGCATACTGTGGGAGACACACAAAAACACATTGCAGCAGTAATCTCTGCAGCATATTGTGGGGGACATACATAAACACATTACAGCAGTAGTCTGTGCAGCATAATGTGGGGGACATACATAAACACATTACATCAGTAGTCTGTGCAACATACTGTGGGGGAAATGCATGAACACATTACAGTGGTAGTCTGTGCAGCATACTGTGCGAGACACACAAAACACATTACAGCAGTAGTCTGTGCAGCATACTGTGGGGGGGCACATGTACACATTACATCAGTAGTCTGTGCAGCATACTGTGGGAGACACACAAAAACACATTGCAGCAGTAATCTCTGCAGCATACTGTGGGGGACATACATAAACACATTACATCAGTAGTCTGTGCAGCATACTATGGGGGGACACACAAACACATTACAGCAGTAGTCTGTGCAGCGCGGGGGACATACTTGAGCACATTACAAAACTAGTCTTTGCAGCATGGGGGACATACATGAACACATTACAGCAGTAGTTTGTGCAGCTTACCGTGGGGGCACAAAGGAACACATTAAAGCAGTAATCTGTGCAGTGTACCATGGGGAACACACATGAACACATTACAGCAGTAGTCTGTATGGCATACTGTAGGGACACACATGAACACCTTACAGCAGCAGTCTGTGCTGCATGGAGGACTTACTTGAACACATTATAGCAGTAGTCTGTGCAGTGTACCATGGAGAACACACATGAACACATAAAATCAGTAGTTTGTGCAGTGTAACATGAGGTCAGACACTAACAGATTACAAGAGTCGTTTGTGCAGCGTAACATGGGGGACACACAGAAACACATTAGGGCAGTAGTCTGTGCAGAGTAGTGTGGGGACACACACACAAACACATTACAGCCATAGTCCATGCAGCATCACATGGGGGACACACATGAACACATTACAGCAGTGGTCTGTGCAGCATAGGGTGGGAGACACAAACAAACACATTGTAGCAGTGGTCCATGCAACACAGCATGTAGGACACACACAAGCACATTACAGGCATGGTCCGTGCAGCATAGCGTGGGGGACATACACAAATTCATTACAGGAGTGGTCCATGCAGCATACCCATGGGAGACACACACATGAACACATTACAGGAGTGATCCATGCACTGTACTCATGGAGACACACATGAACACATTTACAGGAGTGGTCTGTGCAGCATACCTGTGCGGGACACACATGAACACATTACAAGAGTAGTCTGTTAAGTGTACCGATGGGGGATACACACAAACACATTACTGGAATAGTCCATGCAGTGCACAGTGGGGGGCACACACAGACATATTATAGGAATTGTCCAGTGTACAGTGGGGAACATACACTAACCCATTAAATGTTTTCACTACTTGTGTGGAAAATCAAACTGCACTGCAAAATACACCTTGATATTTGTACATGTTCTCTTACCATCCTCTTGTTTTGTGTGTGTGTGTGTGTGTGTGTGTGTGTGTGTGTGTGTGTGTGTGTGTGCATGCACAGGTGTGTGTGTGTGTGTGCGTGCGCAGGTGTGTGTGTGTGTGTGTGTGTGTGTATGTGTGTGTGTGTATATGTGTGTGTGTGTGTGTGTGTGTGTGTGTGTGTGCACACGTGCACAGGTGTGTGTGTGTGCGTGTGCAGGTGTGTGTGTGTGTGTGTGTGTGTGTGTGTGTGTGTGTGTGTGTGTGAGTGTGTTTGTATATGAACATACTTTTGTTTTTAAATTAAATTGAAGTGAAAGGGAAATGTATGCCCACATTTGTTAAACTTATTTTTTAACTTTTGTTTTACTTATTTCCATTTCTGTTTTATTTTTTTTTTCTAAGGATAGATTTGGGTTTGGGAGCTTATTGTTTTAAGCATCTGTGTCTGTGTATGTGCGTACTTGCCTGCCTGTGTGCAATGTATGAAGTTTAGGATTGTTTTTTAATTGACTCCACGAGACCTTAAGAATGCTTTTACAAAAAGATTGCATTCTTAAAAATAATTGTACTGATATGCTTGCACTTGGTACTCTCAGATTTGATTTGTAAGGGTGCCCACCTCAATAAGACCGAACATTTTTTAAGTTATTAGAATAATTTGTTGTATTTTAGAATGTTGTAAAGGTCTTTTTGGGTTGTCTCCATTTGTGTAACTGTTATTTTATTTGTTTAAAGAATTTGAGATTTAAAGCAAATTAAAACAGAAAATGATATAACTGCATAATTGTAAATAAAAAGTGGATGCTCAGGTTTTCCATTTTATGCCAGGTCATATAATGGTCACTTTTCTTTCAAAACCAGATATTCTTATTTGCTTTTTTAGATAAAAAAAAACTATGTTTTAATTGTTTTGTTAAGAGTTGTTGCACATAACTATGACATATGTGCTGTTTGTAATGCTAAGGAAAGAAGTTTTTGTGTTTAGGGATATATTGTGATCAAGAAGCAAAGAAATGTCCACCACGGAACTGGCTGGTGTCTCAGTTCCGTGGTGGACATTTCTTTGCTTCTTGGTCCGTGGTTCAACTTTCGTATATATTGTGATCACCTTTAAAAGGATAATCAGAAGGGTTATGGTTGCTACTGAGGTTAAAAATGAGTGACCCTGTATCATCTTTACCTAGTAGAAAGGTATTTAGACAGGATATGGGAGGTGGTAGTAGAGGTCTGACTAGGTATAACATAGAAAATTGATTGCCAGCGAGCTGCACATAACCTCCTACTCTACTGCATGCTGCACAGGTGTGATTCTAAAAGAACTGCTATTTATATCATTACTACAATGGCCGTGTAAGCTGGGCGCCTGCCACAGTGTACCAAGATTATTTTATTAGTCAAGCAACTGCATTTCCTTGGAGAGTGACCTTGTAACCATTCTGTGGGATAGGAAGACTGAGCCATAGACATGGATGGGAGTTGCCTTAATCTCTTCTGGGATCTTATAGCATAGAGTATCATACTCATACCTGCATGGATGGAGGGAGGCACTAGGGTATGCGAGCAAGTAGTGAGTTACTTTGCTCACTGCTGGAATGTGAGAAGGAGTAAAAAACTGCTGTGGTCATTGCTGGGATGTGCAAGTTGGTAAAACTTTTCTCTTCACATTGTTTTGATGTGCGAGGGAGTCAGGAATTGCTCTTCTCATTGTTGGGGTGTGCAGGGGGAAAGGTGATAGCTAACTGTGTGGAGGTAGGGAATTGTTTTGATCACCACCTGGGTTGGTGAAGGGTAAAATGTTGCTTCAGTCACCAATGGTATTTTCGTCTAGGACGCTGGAGGCTCTGATTCACTGACACTCAATGTGGGGTAGCTTACGTGTTGGTTGCAGTCTGTGTGAGAAGGGAAACAGTTAACACTGATTGCTAACTGGAGGTTAGGGGAAGCAAGCATATCTGATCATTGCAGCAAGGGTGCAAGAGAGACCAAGGACTCTGAATACTGATAGGGTGCATGAGGTCATTGATATAATGCTGACTGCCAAGGTGGGAGGGGTGCACCAATCACAGGTGCAATACCCAAGTGAGAGGCCAAGAACGTTACTCACTTTTTGGTAGTGGAGAGTCCAAGAACTCTGATCACCATGACGATAGGGAGGAAATGAGGCTGGGATGCCTGCAAAATATTAATGGCATGAGTGTAGGAGTTTGGGAATATTGAGACATGTGAGGATAGGAGACACCTCTGCTGGAAGAGATTTAATAGTGGGATTGCACTCCAAGTTTTTTCAACATCCTTCATCAAAATCTTCATCAACAAAGATGGGATTGTTAAAATTGTATGTTTTCACCTGATGCATATATGTAAGGGCATATTTTATACTCTTAGTGTGCAGTGACAAAGTTTGAGTAAATCTGGATAGAGAGCGGCTAAGTATCAGTTTAATTCCTAATACCCAACACTGAAGGTGGAGAAGGGATTTATGCAGAAGGCATTTGAGATTCCAAAACTCCAGCCAAGCATCATATGTAAAAATAACAGTTACTAATAATGCCATCATTAGTGTTTGATTTTGAAGTGTTCAGTGATATCAACAGTCGGTAATTAATTCTGTATTTCAGTAATATTGCTATAAAAAAGCATATAAATTACTAATAGTGTGACTGTGAATATGATACAAACAGAATTAAACAAAGTGCAGTGTGTAAACTAGAACATAGCAGTGAAACATTTTATAAAACACTTTCAACAGCATTCAGACATGATTTAGAGAACAACTGCAGTACATAATACAGGCTGTAAAATTTCATTGCATAATGTCTGCTAAAACAGTGAATAAAGGTATGATTTACAAATGAGATTTGCATTGCTAGCACATTACCTGAACAAAAAGGACATAATTGACCATAAATTCATACAGTGTTCACAACTGAAATAATGTGATGATAGCCTAGTCCTTACTTATTATGGCAGATCTGTTTGTTTGTGGATTAAGTAAGGAATTAAAATTAGACTTAAGTTTTAAGAGCTTGTCTACCATGAAGTCCACTTCATTGTGGATGAATGACTAGGTTCATCCTCTAAGTTAATTGCTATCTGGTACATTTTTGGGAGCTGCCATTCTTGGGGGCAGGTATACTTGATTCTAGTGCATTATGTGGCATCACACTCTAGCTACAGAAATATGTCTAGCTGTTGGGCTTGCAATTTATTTTATACTGCTTGCATAACTTGGATTTCAGTCACAATGCATGTCAATGAAAACATCTTGAATATGATGCACAGAAAAAATATATAAAGTGTCCATGTGTTCACCAAATTATTAGCTAAGAGCTACACTGACAATGTCTGCATTACCCTGGGGAGAAACATGACATAAAGCACATCCATAAAAGCTAGTGTTACATCCTGGCCACCTACACATAAGGAGATGCTTCTAGCTTACCTCACTGCGAGGTTGATTGCTGAGGTTGAATGTTTTGCATATTGGAATTCTCAGGAGGGTCTACCCATGACTGCCAGGCCTCAGACGTAACAACAGAAGCACTAAGTAATGGAGGATAGATTATAGCATAGATTACACTGAATGGTACTATGCTCAGTGACCCAAATTAAACATCTGTGGATACTATTAGTGAGTTCCATGGGGTCTATGACAACGGATCAAATACACTAAATATCGAACGGCTGGAAAATGGAAAACACAGGTGATAGAAACACGTTTTGTGCGCCCCCCCCCCCCCGCTAAATATATATACTAACTCCGAGATCGCACTACAGTGAGGAAAGGGAAAATTTCCTGATTTTCACTGTACCATGATCTCATAAGGGTTTACATCAGTCCATCAAAATGGCTGAATATCGAATACCGCAAAGCCACGGCCCACCGAATTCTTTCCCTGGGAAAGAATTCGGTGGGCCGTTTCTGTGGCCTTGCGAGTATCAGGACTGTGGTGGGAAATTACGGGTCGGGTTCAGGTAAATGTGCGATTATGAGGATGTTAGGGTTAGGGCGCGGGTTAGGTGAGTTAGGGTTAGGGCACAGGCCAGGTGAGTGTGCGATAGTGACAGACCTTAGGGTTAGGGTTTGGGTTAAGGTAAGTGGATAGGTAGTAGTGTATGTACAGTTTAGTGTAGGGTTAGATGTAGGATTTTGAGTGTATGTGTGTGGATTGATGTTGTTTTGGTGTGTTTGTGTTACGTGTTTGTTTCTTGCAACAGCAATTTTTTTTCCCTGGGGGAAAAAAAATCGCTGTTTTAAGATTTCGATGTTTCTGCAGTTCCTGGTTTGAAGTTCGAACATATGGTGTTCGAACTTCAGAGTTTCGATGAACTGATATAGACCCATCTCATAAAACGGGTTTCTATCACCAGCGTTTTTGGTTTTTCCTGATGTTCGATATTTAGTGTATTCGATCCATTGTCATAGACCCAGTTCCATGATATCAACAAATAGGTAAAGTTAAAAACAAACCTTTGCAGAATCATGCAATTAATAAAATGTACAACAGAAAAAAAGAGGTACTGCTTATCTTTCAAGAAATTACTCTAGTTATAAAGCAAGTGTAGATTATACACAGAAATGACTTACTTTTATTATCAGACGTTCGTTACCTAACTGCTTCCTCAGTTTGTGGTCAAATTTAACAGCACTTGATGGAATTTTGACAGCGCTTGCTGTTTGACTTTGCTGAGGCAGTTTGTCAAAATGTAATGTAAAGGAATGCTTGACAAATGCATTACTATTTTTTTTAAACAAGAAGCATCTTTATTGAATTATAACTTGTGACATCGGCAATCATACATATATATAAATAAGAACAAACCATATTGACATATTTTCAGTTGCAAATATTATTCATCATATGTAATGTTTTATACAGTCATTGTCAATCAAACATTACATAGTTCATTCAATTCCTGCTTTCCCCTATTTATTTATTTATTGACATCTGATTACCGAGAAAGTCCAACTGGATAGAAGCCCATTTTCAGTGGAGGTCTGGGGAGAAAAGCTCCAAATTATTACAAAACCTTTTAAGAACAATAATTTTACAATCTTCAGAAATAAAACAAAAACATCTGCAGTTTAAATTATTATAATAAATTAGACATAATATAAAAACTTTGGTTAAGAATCGATACAAGTTATTTAACAATCATTTAATATTTAGAGAAAATGTAGACAGCTTGTAGAGAAATTAATGGTAAGTTAGTCTAATGTCTTCTTTCGGCTTTTCCCATTAGGGGTTGCCACAGTGGAACTCTGGTCCACTAATGATTGGCAGTGGATTTTTACGGTGCTGAGAGGCCAGCCTGACACCCACCTTCAAAGAAGGCACACCCATTCACACACACACACCTACCTGCATGTCTTTAGACATCACTCGACCGTGGGGAGGACATGCAGACTCCACACAGAAGGCGGTACAGCCAAGAATCAAACAGGAGAACCTCTTGCTGTGATGCGACAATGCTAACCACTGCACCACCGCAGCCCTCAATGATAAGTTAGTCTAATACAAACAGGAATTGCAATATGATGTTAAGGGAAAACAGGTTTATGGTATATATATATATATATATATATATATATATATATATATATATATATATATATATTTTATTTTATATTTGTTTACCGGGATAGTCCGACTGGATACATGTCCATTTTCAGCGGAGGCCCGGGGAGAAAAGCTCCACATAGTCAAACATACAAAAGGTTACATAAGAAGCTAGAAAACAATTAGAATATATATAAAAAAGTGGTAATATACCTTATGTACATTGGTTTAGAAGTGTTCCCTAGTAGGGACTCACAGTTATCATGGACAGACATACAAAGGTTACACAAGAAGTTAGAAAACATTTAGAATATATAAAAACAAAGTGGTAATATATCTTATGTACATTGGTTTAGTAATGTTCCCTAGTAGGGATTCACAGTTCTCATGGACAGACACAATTACAAGTAAGATTGGATACATACATAGCATGGCAATGTAGTTAGATGTTATGATAATTACTGATTATGCTATGATAATTATTGATTATGCTATTGTTTTATAACTTAATCCAGGTTGGTACATGGGCATAGCCAGTTCAATATGAGATATCGTTTGAGGTTTTTTTTTGAAGAGACTTTTGGAGGATTGTAGGGTTATATAGTTTGGCAAGGCATTCCAGGTTTTGCCAACAAAGTTGCTGAACAGGGATTCACCAGATGAGTTATTAGCTTTGTGGGTTTGGACCAGTAATTTGTCAGCTGACCATAGGGATCTCAGGTTGCTATATGGCTTAATAATATTTATAAGAGCGGGGGTATCTTTAGGGTGGTACAGAACTTTGTGCGCTATTAAGAGTTGATTGAATTGAATTAAGCTGGGCAGTTCTAGCCATTCTAGTTGTTTCATGTTCTGGCAGTGATCGGTTCTATAGGTGGAGCCAATGGCGAATCTGGCAATGTGGTTGTAGGTATGGGACAACTTACTTAGTTCAGTTTTATTGAGGTTTGAGAGTACAGGTGAGGCATATAAAAGAGTAGAGAGTAGGTGTGATCGGGTGATTTCAGTCCTAGCCAGTGGGGTTAAGAGTGTCTTGTTTCTATACAGTGATCCAAGCTTCTTATTGATGGTCTGTACAGTTTTGTTGTCCTGTAGGTCAAATTTGAGATTATTGTCTATGATAACCCCTAGAAGTTTAGTGTGTTGATCTGGGGAGATAGTGGTGCCATTGTTAGATGTGACAGAGAATGAAAGTGTGGCAGATCTACTAGATATTTAGAGAGAAATTCAGGTAAGAGAATGTGATAGCAGTAAATGAAGAAGGGATGGTAAGGATGTATAAGGAATGAAAAGATACTTGTTCACATTTATGGATATAGTTTATCCTGATTTTGAGCAAGAACAGAGCCAGATTTTAGCTAGGAAGTCTATTAGGGTAGTTCTGCAACATGGAACTGAAAGCATTGACCTGCAGGATACAGGTAAGAAGTTCTAGAACTTAGCAACCTTGTAAGAGTACAGACAATGCCCAGCAGATTTGCTACATTTGTAGACAGGAGTTTTTGTTCACTGGATCTCAATGACTGACTGGGAATATAATTGTGTAGAATATTTATTAATGCTGGACAAGCTGATGGATGTCGGATAATTTTAAAGTAGTAAGAAGTTGTGTGTATGTTAGATGATGAGGCAGTTCAAACCAAATTAGGCTTTTTAGAGCTATACAGGGGTGGGTTCTGAAAGAGGTATTTGCTGCAAATTTAGCAACTATAGCATTGTTCAAGTTTCAATTTTTGTGAAGCCTGTAGCTTAGTAAGGATGGGAGCACCACAAAGAAGAGTGGGGAGGAGGTAAGTAGTGGCAAGTGTAGTTTTAGTTGCATCAGTGAAAAAGTTTTTGGCTCTGTAAAGCATCCCTAGTTTTTGTTATGCAATTTTGTATATGCAGGTCAAATGTAAGATTATCATCCACTATCACCCCTAATAATTTGATATGAGAAGTGACTTCAATGGGTGTATTATCAAGAGAGAGGACTTTAAATTTTGTTTTTTCATTTGAGTGAGATTTGGGGAACAAGTAGTACTTTGGTCTTTTTTGTGTTGCACATGAGTTGTGTGTTATGAAGCCATGTGTCTTTGGCTTTTAAAGCTTCCTGAGTAATTTTTTGGAGGTGTACCATGTTGTCAGATGTGCAAGTGAGAGTGAAATCATCTGTGTATTGTATTAGGGTGGCCTGTTGTGTGAATGTATAGGGGTGATGGTGAAAATGTTAAAGAGGAAGGGACCAAGGATAGAGCTGGGAGTTAAGGAGAGAGCATGGAGTGCCATTTTACTGACAGATACCTATTGGACAGGTAGCTTTTGAACCACAGAAGGGTGGGCTAAGAGAGACCTAGTGAAGACATTTGAAGTAAACCTTTGCCGTGACAAACTATGTCAAAGGTTTTAGAGGAGTCTAGAAATAAGAAAGAGACTAGTTTGCCATTATCTCTAGCTTTATTGACAGTATCTATATAGGTTAGATGGTCAGTGCTAGTCCTATGGGAAGGATGGAATGCCACATTGTATAGGGGATAGGAGTTGTTCCTGCACAAGATAGTTTAGCAATTGTTTCTGAATACATTTTTCAAGTATTTTGGCAAGGGGAGGTAAGATTGCTATAGGTTTAAAGTTATTAATATCTGTTGAATTTCCTTCTTTGGACAGAGGGATAATGTGTGACTTTTTCCAGAGAGAGGGAACATGGGATTTCTGGACTGACCTATTTATAAGGAATGAGACAGAATAGGCAACCCTACTGGCTGCTATTTTTAGGTGCCCGCTTAGAAGGTCATCAGCTGAAGAAGAACATGGCTTAAGTTTGTTTAAGCATAGTTTTATATAGGATGTGGGCAAAATTTGAAGGTGAAGATGTGGTGATATGTGGTTATTGGGCAGGGTTGGGATTAGATGTTGAGGAATCCTTGATTAGAATTGCTCTACTAGCTATAAAATAACAGTTGAATTGTATTGCAATTTTGAGTGGTGAGTTATCGCGAAAGGGGTTTGGGTTGAACTTTTGGCCGGGATGTAACATTTCTTTAACGGATGACCCAAATTTTTTTGGGTTACGTTTAGTATTATTTTGAAAGTTATTACAGTATGAACTCTGACTGTTGCAGGGCAATTACCAGGGCTCAGAATGTAAAGCTGGAAACTGGGATCGAATGGCCAGAGATCTTATCAGTGCTTCATTTATTTGCTTTATAGTATGATTGGGATCTTACCAGTGCTTCATTTATTTGCTTTTTAGTATGATTATGAAACATTCTGAAGTTTTCATGATATTGAGGTGTTTTATATTTTTTACATTCTTTCCACACTTTTTCTCTGCCCTGCATTAGCATTATACTCTTTTTGGATAGCCAAATTGCATTATTTGTTTTTAATCTCTTCCTTCTAGGAGCTGCAAGGCTATTTAAGATATTTAGAAAAGTTGTACTGAATTCATTTACAGCATCATATATGGGGAGTATTTTTAGGAAGTTCCAGTTAATAGATGATAGTGTAGTAATGAACATTGCTGGGTTAAATTTGGAAAAGTTGCATGTTTTTTATAAATTTGCTGTTTAACTGGATGTGTGAGATGTCTGGTCATATAGATTGGGAGATGATAACTAAAAGTCTGGCATTGTACCTGTGGTGGAGAATTTGCTAGGGTCTGATAGTAGGATCCAGTCTAATGAGAGATTTGATGTTGTGCTATAATGTGTGGGGCTATTAATTAGTTGTGTGAAACCATATACTTTAATGCTAGATGTAGGGGAGTTAGAGTTTATGTCCAACCAATTAACATTCACATAATCTAGTAGTACTTTTTCTTGTGGAAATGTTATTGATATCCAATGTAGAATATCTCCCAGTATAGCTGTATTGTTGCCAGGAGGGGTGTACAGGACAGTAATACATATTTGTTTGTAATTGTTTATTTTGAGGAAACTAATAAGAAGCTCTGCTGAATTCAGTTTTGGTATTGGTTTGCTGTAAGGGGAAATGTGGTAGGTATAGGGAAATATTAAGTCGCTACCACCCTCAGGTTAAATTACAACTGAGAGCAATCAGTTTATAGCTAGGACAAAGCAATTAACAAAGCAATGCAAATTAAAACAGGTTTTCTGTCATTTCCTGAGGCTAGAAAAATGGCATATGCAGTATAGTCTACTGGTCAAGAAAAAGGGGACAGTGGACAACTTAGTAAGAGGTCCTTAGAGTGCATGGTCTATTTCACAAAAGACTTTCAATCACAGAGCAGGCATTTATTTAACTGATTAAAGTTAATACACAGCAAGGCCCTTCAGGATAAATCTGCTTACATTATACAGTGGCAAAATTCTCAGTAAACTTGTAGCCTTAGGACTTTGGGGCAGAACTCCTGCAGTATCAAGGACAGATGTATTAACTGCAGGCACTGAAATGAAAGAAAGAGAAAAACTGTACTAAACTGTAAAATTATATTGAGATAGTAAGGTTAGTATGTATTAAACAAAAAAGAGATGGAGGAAGGACCACAGTAAGTCACAGCAAAATAATACGGGAGAAGTATAACAGTAGAGCGATGGTAAGACAGTGTATGCATGTAAGGTCAACGTAGTATTAGCATGAAGTATACTAATAGTGAACCACAGTAATACAGTATAGATATACAGCCGTAGGGAGCAAATTATCAGAACATGGCACTACACTGTTAAGCACAACATAAAACCATCACTTAGAAAACATTCATGAGATTAACCAGTACTTCAAAACAAAATATATATATATATATATATATATATATATATATATATATATATATATATATATACCCCAGAACACCAGTAACTCACATTACATACATGTGTATTATAGGGGAAATACACTCAGCATACATAAAGTTTATCTGATCTGAATGAAATTGTTAGAAATATAACACACAGCCAAAGTTTTTTCATTGTTCTACACCACGTTACAACAAATAGAAATGTAATAGCATATGACACATACCTGCTCTATGAAGGAAGATAGTGACTGAGTGTAAGAAGAGACAACAGTGAGGGGATACTTAGCAATACCTTCTACAGTGACCATCACACCTTCAGGTCAAGTTATAATTGAGAGAAATCAGTTTATATTCAGAACAAAGCAATTAACAAAGAGATGCAAAGTAAAAGAGGTTGTCTGTCATTTCCTGAGACTAAATTACTGACATATGAAGTATAGTCTACTGGTCATGCAAAAGGAGACAGTGGCCAACTTAGCAAGAGGTCCTTAGAATGCAGAGGCTATTTCACAGAGGCTTTAAACACAGAGCAAGCATGCATTTAAGTGATTAAAGTTAATACAGAGCAAGGGTCCTCATGATAAATGAGCTTATGTTATACAGTGACAAAATTCTCAATAAACTTGTAGGTCAAGTTCCTTGTGGCAGAGCTCCTGCAGTATCAAGGTCAGATATAGTGATTGCAGGCTATTATACAGTGAAACATTTCTCAGTAAACTTCTTGTAGGTGTAGGGCCTTGTGGAAGACCTCCTGTAGTATTAAGGTCAGATGTAGTGACCGCAGGCTATTGTACAATGAAAAAAATCTCAGTAAACTTGTAGGTGTAGGGCCTTGGAGCAGAGCTGCTATAGTATCAAAGCCAGATATAGTGACCACAGGCTATTATACAGTGAAACTTTTCTCAGTAAACTTGTAGGTGTAGGGCCTTGTGGCAGAGGTCCTGTAGTATCAAGGTCAGATTTTGTGACTGCAGGCTATTATACAGTGATAAAATTTTCAGTAAACTTGTAAACCTTATTCATCCTCCAAACATTATTTTGAATGTATTGTTCCCTCAATTCCCATTTTCCTATGTAATTTGCTCCTACCCTTTTCGAAAGACCCAACTTCCAGTTCTTTTATCTCTGTTACAATATTCACTACTTCTTGTCTGGTTGATTTAGACTTTGATTTCCATTTTCTCATAATTGCTTTTTTGACAGCCACCAGAATTAAACTCAGCAAGGCTTTACCACAAACAGGCAATTCTGATTCCATATCACAGCTCAAAAAATAACTTCCTTAGTTACACAAATTTGCTCGCCCAGTATTTCTGATAGAGTTATCTGTAGGAAATTGTAAAGGTTTGCCAACTCATTACACTCCCAAAAATATGTTCCCAATTACATCTTTCTTCCCCATTACGCTTCCAAAATTTGCAATCTACCCATGGAAAAATTATTTAGAGTCTGCCTGGAGTATAAAAATAACTATGCAAATACTTCCAAGCAACAATCCTAAATCTTCTAGACTTTGTTGCATATTTGGGAGCCATACATATGTCTTTCCATTGTTTCTTTGTGAATTTCTTATCCAGTCCCAGGCCTTTCTATCCTCCACTGATTGATTCCTATAGTCATTATGCAATATTTAAATGCCCGACTTATTATCCCTTTTTAATAGCAGTTTCTACCATTGCCGGTATTTCACTTAGGATCCCCCTATCTCTTTCTCTTTGCCTATTATCCTATATCAATCATTTATAGGGAAGGCAGTCTCTAGCCTGCAGTCCAAATATATTCTTGGCCTCTTCCCATTCTCTTTCCCCTGTGTAATTATTTGCTCCCAATACCTTGGTTGCTTTGTCAGTTTTTTCCAGTAAATTCCAGCCCACTCTTGCCTATTCTCTGTACCCCTAATTTTATTCATCCCTGTAGATCAGAGTGTGTGTTGTACCGCTAAGAGCTATTCCAGTCCATGGGTACATGCATATAAGTATTGAGCATGTGCTAGCAAGAGCGCCATTTTGAGTGAGCAGCCAGAGTGAAAGTATGTTTGTGTGTTGCAGTCAGTCAGTTGGTTCATTTAGTTCAATGTTGCCGTTAACCATCCTGATGTGTTTGTATGCAATAAATGACTTAAACAAATACCCAGCCTCATCATCTTATTTGAATACACAAGATGAGTGAAATGGTGTCAGAATGGGAGCTGAAGTAAAACTTCTTCTTCAAGACCATAAGGCACGCAGTTACAGATAGAGGAATATATATACAGGAGTGACTCATCCTTGCTCAAAGGACTTGCAAACAGGTCAGAAAGATAAATCCAGGTACAAAGATCCATTCAAATGATTTTTTATTCAACGAATATGAAACGAAGCAATGAAAGCATTCAAAACAACTTTCTAATTAAACAAAATATGTGAAACTATAATATATTAATAAAATATCTGAAATGCTTACAAAATTGGTTGAAATAACTTCTGAATCACATAAAATGTACAAAAAAGAGAAAACGGACATATTTTTTTGCTATGTTCTTCTTTTTTGTATTAGCTAAAGTTATTCGCAATATCCAAAGTGTTGGTCTGTGTGTGTAGTATGACAGTACAGTTATTTTGCAGAATACAGTCATTTCAAAGAGTTTATGGTGCAGCTGAATATTTTTCATGTGCCTGGCATGTGTATGTTTATGTATAATTACATGGTTATTTTGTTGGCATGGCAGATGGATTTCGCATACCTGTTCCACTTGTATTTGATAATAATGTTGCTAAACACTGGAGAGTGTTTGAGCAAGAACACAATATTTTCATACAGGCTGCTTTTTCTTGATAAAGACACGTGTACAAAGGCATTTATTCTGCTTAATTTAGCTGGTTCAGAAGCCATTGAAAGAAAGCATTAATTTGTGTATGCCCCCAGCTTTGTATGCAGGGGAGGGGGAAGACCGCCATATCGTGGTACTGGCTGAAACCCTGGAAGACCTTGAGTACTTAAAACGTAAATTTAGAGAAACGTGTAACCCCTAAATGAATGTTGCAATGGAAATGCATATATTTCAAGAGATCAAAAGGCTGGTGAAACTTTTGCAGCATATATAACTGACTTTAGAAACAAGGCAAAACCGTGCAGATCTGGCGATTTAAGAGATGAGTTGATAACAGAGAGGCTTGCGTGTGGTATTAAAGATGATGCAGTGAGAAAGAGCTTGCTTTAAGACAGTGATTTAACTTTGAATAAGGTCATAGAGATTTGTCAGATATATGAGCTCACAGAAAGGCATGCAAATATTCTTGCAAATGACAAAAGCCTGCTTGCAGTGCCTTCCAGTACTAATGTTAATAGTATGCTGCACAAGGATACAAGATACAGGCCTAAAACCATGGCTCCACCATAAGTCTTTGTAGCAAAATCCACTGCAGTTCCAATAAAATCCAGAGCATGCTCAGTGAAGCAAAGGAGTGACTCAGAAAAACCTGTGGTAAGTCTCATAGTCAGCTGTTGTAGTTCTGGTGGAAACCATGAGCACAAAAGAGAAAAGTGCTTAGCTTTTGGTCAGCAGTGCCACACATGTAAAAAGTGGAATAATTTCAAAAGGTTCTGTAAATCAAAAGGGGCACATTCTTTTATCAAAAGAGAACATTCAAAGAAACACATTGATAACTAGAAAGCTGATATGCTACTCATTATGTTGATGGTGTGTCACTGCTTGGTGAAACAATTGATACAGTAGATTTGCTAGCAAAGAATGAATTATTTTGTACTGTTCTGATTAATGAGAGACCTATAGAGCTCAAGGTTCAAAGTGCAGTGTCATGTCAACAGATGTGTTTGCCAAAGTAAGTGCTGCTGAGAACCTTGATCTGGGAAAGTGTGCGAAGCTTGTTGCTTACGGTGGTGAAGAAATTCAAACCAAAGGTTCAGTAATGCTTTCATGTTACTCTACTGGGAAGAGCTATGACTTGCAATTTTACATAGTCAAAAGGCACATACAGTCATTATTAGGTCTCAGAGACAGTTTGAAAATGGGACTGCTTTCATTTACTTGAGAAGTCCATCATGTAAGCATGTGTAACAACAAAAATTTAGCCCAAACTATTTTTTCTGACTATGCTGATCTTTTCAAAGACAAGTTAGGCAAACTCCCAGTTCTGTATTCTATGAAATTAGACCACGAGGTACGCCCAGTCATCAGACCCACACGGAAATTTCCAGTAGCTATGCAAGACAGAGTCAAAGCTAAGCTAGATAGAATGGTGCATCTAGGGGTAATTTGTCCAGTAGATGAGCCAACTGAGTGGGTATGCTCAATGGTGATATTTCATAAGAAAAGCTCAGATGATATGAGATTATGTATTGATCCAAGAGATTTGAACAAAGCACTAAAACAACCTCATCATCCAATGCGTACAGTTGAAGAAGTTGCTGCTCTTATGCCTAATACCACCATTTTTTCATGTCTTAGATGCAAAAAGTTCATTTTGGCAAATCTTGCTTGACTGAAAATCTTCATTGCTAACCACTTTCAGCACACCATTTGGACAGTACAGATTTTTGAGAATGCCCTTTGGGATAAATTCTGCCAGTGAAGTCTTTCAATGTGCAATGGAACAAATTTTTTCTGGCTACTCGTGTGCTATTATATTAGGTAATATTATTGTAGGAGGCAATGGTAAACTCAAACATGATAGAAATCTCAGAAAAGCTCTAAAATGTGCTTGTGAGGTGAATCTTAAGCTGAATCGTCAGAAATGCAAATTCAGGCTACAAGACGTTACATATGCTGGTCATTTGTTTACCATTTCAGGCTTATGGCCAGATCCTTTCAAGCAATCTGCAATTCTTGAGATGTCAGCTCCAAAGGAAGTTACTTACCTACAATGTTTTCTTAGTATGGTCAACTACTTAGACAAGTTTAGTTCAGAGTTGAGTGACCTTTCAGCACTGCTAAGAGAGCTGACACGCAAGGATGTAACCTGGTCCTGATTGGAACAACACCAAAGAGCATTCATTGCCCCAAAAAACACTGAACTGCATGAAAATATGCAACCTGATTTTAAAGTCATGGAAGTGAGAAATTTTTCTTCCACACATCTTGATGAGCTTAGAACTCACACAGCTTCAGATAGAATTCTTCCAAATCTCAACCACTTTATAAATCAAGGATGGCTGTTAAAGCAATCTTGTTTACCACTAGACATGCAGCAGTATTTTCCTTACAGAGACAAGATTTTGGTTGACAATGGTATCATCCCAAAAGGTCCAAAAGTGATTGTTCCAAGATCTTTGCAACAACTGTATATTAAAATCTTACATCATGGCCACCCAGGAACTGATTCTACCAAACAAAGGGCAAGAGGACTAGTATTTTGGCCTTCTATGTCACAAGACATTGAGAACTCTCCTTCAGCTTGTTCTGTTTGTAATAATACTAAGCTGCACCAACAGAAGGAACCACTTCAGCTAAGCCAGATTCCTGAACTACCTTGGTCGACAAGATATCTTCGAGTGGAATGGTCAACATTACCTGGTTTTAGTAGACTCTTATTCAAATTGGTTTGATATTGACCTACTTCTTAATCTCATGTCCAGTATTGTCATCACAAAGTGAAAGAGACATTTTTCTGTCCATGTTAGTCCGTACAAACTCATTTCTGACAATGGTGCACAGTTTACAAGTCAAGGGTTCAAGAGATTTCCTGAAATGTGGGACTTTGTTCATACTACGTGTAGTCCAGAGTTTCTTCAGTCAATTGACTTGGCAGAATGTGCAGTTCAGAGTGGAAAACAGCTGCTGGAAAAGTCAAAATGAGACAGTACTGAGGTTTTACAAAATTTGCTTAATCTATATAACATTCCTCACAACAATCTTTTTGGTTCACCTGCCCAGAGGTTAATGTTGAGACAAACCAGAACCACACTACCAGTCCATAAGAATTTGTTGGTTCCAAAGGCTAAAAACAACAAAGCACTAAAAGCTCAACTTCTAAAGAAGCATTTGTCCCAAAAGTCCTATTATGACAAGACCAGCAAACCTCTAAATCCATTGAAAGAAAGAGAGATAGTGAGGATGCAGACAGTGAAAAGTTTTGACTAGATTGGACTTGTGAAACATTTGTGTGATGAACCAAGATCATACATTATTGAGTTGCTAGGCATGGAATTCAGATGGAACTGGAAGCATTTCCTACCAGTGTCCAAGCCAGTGTTGGAGCATTTTGCTTGTAGCAAAGACTAATTCTTAGAGTGATTTTTCTAATGTCCCTGTTCCAGAGAGTATTACATTGTCTGCCCCTGTTCCTGAAAGTATCCCTGAAAGTCCTCAAGAAGAACATTCCCCAGTGACTGTCCCTGTTGCTAAATCCAGTTCTAATTATTATGTTACAAGGTCAGGTCATATCTCAAGACCTAATCCTAAATATGCAGCAACCTGGACATGATTGATATTGTTTGTATATATTTGTATAATGTGCATGTTTATCTGATTGTCATTTTTCAACTGAATGACAGACTAGTAAAAGAGGGAGGATGTAGATCAAAGCGTGTGTTGTACCTTTAAGAGCTATTCCAGTCTATGGGCATGTGCATATAAGTACTGAGCATGTGCTAGCAAAAGTGCCATTTTGAGTGAGCAGCCAGAGTGAAAGCATGTTTGCATGTAACAGACAGTCAGTTAGTTAGCTCATTTAGATTAATGTTCCTGTTAACCATCTGGATGTGTCTGTATGTAATAAATGACTTAAATGAACACCCAGCCTTATTGTCTTATTTGAATACACAAGATGAGCAACAGTCCCTATCAGCAGGACCTCCTTTATCCATTTCTGTGTTGACTTAGTTCTTAGAACACTTTCTGCTATTTTATGAATATAATATTCTGTATGGTTACTGTTATTCTCCTTAAGGATCTGCATCCAAAATCCCAGTCTCTCCTTATTTCTTGATCTTCCCCCTGTTTCATCATCATCTCTTCCACTTTGAATTATAGCTTTCTGCTTGTGCTGTGTATAGGAGCCCTTACTGTGTAGCTTTGAAATACCCCTTCTAATCAGGTTATCCAAAACTTCTATTGGAAGGATCAACTTCTCCCTCTTGACTCTTGTCCTTTTCCACTCCCAGATAAAATCTTTTGACTCTTTATTAATTGCTAACCACAACTTCTCCTCTGGTTGATAAAATTATGCCTGACCTGTGTATAAACTAAAGGGGTTAAAAACTTTTGCACTGCTTGGACCTTGCTATCCATATCCATAAAACAAGAGTTTCTAGTTTCACAGTTTTTGTATTATCTTTTGTTTAGTCTCTTCCCACATATCCTTACCTGCCATAACATAATCCTTTTTAATCCATACTCCTAAATACTTAATCTTATCATGTCCCCATAAATATGGGTATTGCTGAACCAATTTGTGTGTGTATACACAGTTTACAGCTATTACCTTAGTTTATCTTCATTAGTTTTGTATCCCAAAAAGACTTGAAACTGTCTCAGAATATTCCACAACACTGAAATGTCATTTTCTGCTTTTATCAGGTACAAAATAATATCATCTGCCAATAAAGCAAACTTTTCTTGATTACCATACAACCTGTATTCTTGAATTTCTGATTTCCTCATTTTCTTTGCCAAAGGTTCTAAATATAATGCAAATAACAAAGGAGAAAGATGACACCCCTGCCTGGTTCCTGTCTTCAAACAGAACTTATCAGCGAGGAACCCCCCCCCCACTTTAATTTTTGTCTCTGATCCCTCATACATCCTCCCAATTAACCTTATTATTGCATCAGGAAATGCAAATGCTTCCATTGTCCTACTCATACAATCCCAGCTTACTCTGTTGAATGCTTTCTCTGCATTAAGGCCTAACAGCAGCATTATTTTCTTACACTCTGCTTCCATATGGATCACCATTGTTCTATTAATGTTGTCAAATGTTTGCCTCTCCTCCACAAAACACTGATCCATATCAATCAATTTTGGCATCACCTTTACCATATTTATTGCCATTATAGACAAACACTTTATAATAATGGTTTAGAATCAAAATGGGCCTATATGAAGCTGAATCTGATGGGTCTTTACCATCTTTAGGTTTTACAACCACCACAGCTTTCTTCCAGGATGTTGGTACTTCTACTCCTTTTAAAATACTGTTAACAAAACCTTACAGGTCTTTATCACTTATTAATCTACTAGTAATGCAGAGAGTAAAACTGGTTAAGCCACATTACACAAAGAGTTTGTGTCTTTCGGCTTTTCCCGGTTAGGGGTCACCACAGCGGAACTCCGGTCCGCTAATGATTGGCAGTTGATTCTTACGTACCGGCTTGCCAGGCCTAACACACAACCTTCAACAAAGGTACGCCCATTTATGCATGTCTCCACACAGAAGACGCTATAGCTGAGAATCGAACCAGACCACGCCACATTACACAAAGAGTAATGGTGGAAATTTATTTTCTCTACTGAAGGGATTATCGACAATGTCTCACTCTGTACATTTCTGGACTATACTTTTCGGATATAAAAGTGGAAAATGGGCTCTGGATAAGTAATTATGTGCATAACCGAAAACTTAGGTTACATTACTTTAGTAAATGATGCTAAATTCTCCAAGGTAGTCTACAAAAATACCTAGGTGCAGTAGTTATAGCCCACAGCTTTAATGCCTGTAAATATAGCATTATGAAGCTCGGCAAAAAATATATAAATCGTGAAAGCAAAGTAAATAGTGACATCACAAACAATAACACCGCCATTTAACATCAGTTTACAATGTTAGACAACAGTTTTAAATCTGACCAATATATGTTTACCAAAGTCAGGAAAAAAATATTCTGTGTTCAGTACGATTCTAAAGGGTGTATCTAGTCACTCTAATGAGATCACTGGATTGCCTATCCAACCTACTGTTAATCCCAGTAATACTTTCTGTAGTCTTTGCCTCTGAAAGACATGTGTAAATGGGCATCGGGCTGGCAACTCGGCACCATAAAAAAATCTACTGCCAATCATTAGTGGACCAGAGTTCCGCTGTGGTGACCCCTAACTGGGAAAAGCCGAAAAGACAAACAACAACTTTCTGTAGTCTTTATACAAGTCAATTGAAACCTCTTTTAATGGTACATCTTACCAGATATAAAGTTGGAAAACCTGAACTGTTCAGAAAGGCTTCAGCAGCAATCTGAATACTTTGTTATGTATTATTTTTATTCTCTACTTTGTTTGTGATGCAGTGTCTAACCTGGTTCTACTCAAAAGTCTGAAGCCCAGCATTCGAACAGCCAACATCTGAGCAGGCAAACTAATGCTAAAAAATCTATAACAGAAAAATGTGACATTTATGCAATGCTTTCCAAGATTATGGTATAAACTTCCCTTTACAACCAGAACACATCATTAACTTTCAGTAATACTTTTGAGACATGTATGGGAAGTATAAAGTATCAACATGGAGTTATAACAAAAAATGACGTTGTCCTAGTGACATCCAGGTAACCCCATACACTGGAATCAAATTAGATTACTTTGAAAAAAAACTGCGCAAACTGGATCCAAGCAAAAACGGGGAGGAGACAGAATTAGAGAACACTTCTTCAAGAACTTACAGTACCATTATATCTATTACTCACTAGGTCATGTAAACATGGGGAGATTCCTCAAGATTGGAGACATGCGTTTATTAAGCCTATCTTTAAGGGAAAGGGGAGTAGGACAAATCCAGAGCCATATAGACCCTTAAGTCTACTTTCATGTTGTGGAAAAATAATGGAGAAGGTAATATTGAATAAGTTATTGTCTGGAATGGATAAGATGGGACTTGTAACCATATATCAGCATGCGTATGTTGAAAATAGATCTATTACCACCTGTAACATGATGTTCTATGGTAACAGCTATGAATGAAAAATTGTGCCGTGATGGAATTTATATAGATTTATCTTCAGCATTTGACAGGGTCATACACAAAACACTGATCAATAAAGTAGAACAACTAGGTATTGATGTCTTGATAAGATGGATACCTGCATGGCTTACAAATAGGACATGGCAAGTATCATACAGCAACTGGACAGGTGAAATCCTTGGTTACAGTCAATGTGTCCCACAAGGCTCTGTCCTAGGCCCATACTTGTTTAGATTGTATCTTTCAGACCTAACTTTTTCACCTGAGGTGTTCTACAGTCTATATGCAGACGACCTGAAACTGGGTACACTGATTACATGCGTTACAGATAAGGCATGTCTGCAAAATAACTGGACTAATTGACCATTTGGACACAGGAGAATAATATGCTGATAAATACATCAAAAACTAGGCATATGAGATTTGGGAGACAAACTGAAAGCTGAATATTTAATAAAGAATATAGTGATTGAAACTGTCAACTCATTTACGGACCTTGGTATATGGGTAGATCCAGCTACGAGTTTTCTAATCATACCAAATACTTGATTAATGATAGTTATATAACTATAGGTTGTATAAAAAGGTTTATAAAGTCTAGGGAATCAAAAATGATGAAGTCATGGTTTGTTAGTTACATTAGACCCAAACTTGAGTATGGAATAACAATATGGGAACCCTATAAGAAAACAAGCATGAGTAAACTGGAAAGAGTACAGCGGAAATATACCAAGGGCATCCATGGATGTGAACATTTAAGTTATTATGAAAGACTGAAATATCTTAACTTGTACAGTGTCTCTTACAGATATCTAAGAGGAGATCTTATTCAGGTATATAGGGCATTTAGGGACAACTACCTCTGGGAATGTTTGAGGTTATCAAAAAGTACTAGAGAATCATCAGATAACCTATGTAGGAGATTCTATAGGAATGAGAAGTGTACTAATTGGTTATATGACAGAATAGCTGATGCATGGAACAGACTACCAAATTACATTAAAGTAAGCACTAGTTTAGATATTTTTAAGAACTGCCTGAACACATATTATGGGAACAAGTATTTTGGTATATTGGTAAGCTAGAAGGGCATTAATACCCGTGTCTGAAATATTTGTATGCATGTATGTATGTAAAAACAATCTTCTTGAAAGAAGTAGGTCAATAGGCCCTAAGTTTGACAAGTCAAACCTGTGAAGCTGTAAAACCTGTAAGATATGCCTTCTCTACCTCTGAAAAGTAATCTCTAGGAATACATAAAGGATATGAAACATAAAAAAATGTAGTCATAACTAAATACTAGTATGCATTGCTTTTCATGCAGCAACATCCATATCAATGCCCATTAAACATGGTAAAAACATGAAATATAAACATATGGGTGAGCTTTTACCTCGTATATTTTTGGAAGAACAGTTAACAGCAAAAATCAAGACATTATTTGTAAAAGCCTAGCTAATTATTCTTTCCTTCATACATGGAATAGGGTTATTACAT
>NC_056741.1:1910233015-1910373015 GCF_019279795.1 Protopterus annectens | reverse complement strand
TTGTTATAATTCTGTATAAAACATGTATTACTGTTATAACTGTGGAGCTTTTCTCCCCGGGCCTCTGCTGAAAATGGACCTAGTCCAGTTGGACTTTCCCGGTAAACAAATGTAAAATAAAAATAAATAAATAAGTGGTGGTTGGATAGGTAATTCTCAAACCATGGAAAGGTTTCACAGGCTGATGCCTATTTCAGCAAGGTGTTGGAGGATGTGATTCATGAGATCACATGCTTTAGTAAGGTGAATAAAGATGGCACTAATGAGTAGTCATTTATCCATGACTAATAGAATTTCATCAGTGAGGATCCAGAGAGCTTTTTGTGTCCTGTTACCTTACCAGAAGGCATGTTTGTGGAAGAAGGAATTGTAAGTATTAATGTACTGGCCTTGCAGCGAGTAAATGATTTTCTCTGGAAGCTTTCCTAATGTGGGACATCTAGTAATTGAGAAGTTTTGATGGGGGGTGGTTGCCTAAGAATAGTGCTTATTATAGCTACTCTCCAGATATTTTATATTGTATTTTTGTAAGGCGTAACTTAAATATATGTTGTATACAAGTATCATAAGGCAGTCTTTAAAGCAGTATATGAATCGGAGTGAAGGCCATCTGAACTGGGTGGAGTATAACTTCTTATTTGTTCAAGGAGAAAGTTTCTATGTCTTTAGTTTTGATATGATTAAATTACAATGGCAGAATGTAGAGAAGAGATTCAGGTGGATTGATGGGACCTCTGTTAGTAGTAACCTATCCTTCTCAGAACTGATGCAACCTCAAATACTCGGTTGAAGGAGTTAAACCATCATTAGCAGATAAAGGCATGTTGGTGTGATAGATGCAAATCCCTACACATTCCTCACCTCTGGAACAAACTTCCACCCTTGTCACCTTCAAACTAAACCTAGATGATTGGATAGGAGCCTTAAATTCTGCCCTGATCTATCTTGTATTGCCCTCATTGAGGCTAGAAGAAATTTTTGAATAGTGTTTTTTCTGACTATGCTTGAAAAGGTCTGGAGACTGTTTGCCTAGTACTTACCTATGAAGGAAATAGGAGTAAACTGGTGTTATAAATGTAATGATGTTGGGGTGACTGAGGAATTCAGGCTTGAGGAGGAGTGGATCAAGTGATACCTCCTGAGCTAGCAGGAGTCAGTCAGTCTGTGTACACTCAGAACACCCTGGCCCTCTGAATCTAGCAATAAAAGGTAAGACAGTCAAAGACACAGTGGAATAGATATAAAATTAAATGTCACACTTCACTGTTAAGTACTTATGATGCAAAGGAATGCTTCAGTTTGAATTATTAAGTATTATTTATTATTTATTTAACATTTGTTTGCCAGGATAGTCCAACTGGACAACAAGTGTCCGTTTTCAGCTGAGTCCTAGGGAGAAAAACTCCATAAGTTTACAGAGAGAAGAAAGATTGACAAGAGAGACATTACAGAGTAGTAGTATACATTAGTATACAGTAAGAGGATATTCCCTCTTTTGGTTAAAAATACAAGTGTACAGAATATACAATGAGAGTAAAGTAATTGCATTTAATACACTTTGGGTTTAATATCAGCTTAAACAGCTGATTGCAACGTTTTTGGTCAAAATCAGTGGTTTTAGAAATAAATCTCAAAAAGTATCTAATGCAGAACAGCACTGCACTGAGGAAAAGGAGGCCCACAAAATCTTGGTATGCAATATTTACATTGTAAAAATATATGTTTACACTAAAGATCTAGTTCAGGCTTTCTAAATATTTGTTTTAAAAGGAAGCTTTTGCATACCAGAACTATTTGTTCTCTTGGTAGTTTACTTCTTTAAAAGCTGTGTGGTAAGTCAACTGATTAGAAAACACAGTTATTCTTCAGTGTGTTGGCACACGGCTGCCAGTAAACACTGTGCAATATGCAGCAGTTAGTCATGTTCTGGTACACCTGTGGATGTAAGAGGGGCAGTTACAAAAGCATGCTTCACAAAATATTTTGAAAGTGAGCTCTCAACTCTCCATCTCACTAAAGGGTTTTGGATTTGCTACAGTGAGGATGCCAACCTCAGAATGATGACATCATAGAATCCCAATCAATCAAATATTCAGAGGAAGTATAGAAGGGGATACATGCAGGAGCACATGATTTACTGTAGCTTCATCATAAGTATAATTAGAAATGGTATTCCTCAGTCCATCCTCTCATCCCTAAATATTATATATTTTTGCTTACCCTGTTAATTTCCTGTTTTCCACTAACCTATCATCAGAAGAAAGTAAAAAGGCTCATTCCACAGAAAGTTATAAGAGCTGCCCCAGTGAAGGCTCACATCTAGGACTGACAATCATTACTGCAAGCACACAGATTAGCATATAATTAGAAGAAACCTAGTAACCTGAGATCAGTGAGGGGGCTGGGATGGATAAGATGGAAGAGAAAAAGATGTTCCTACTGCTAACTTCTCTCTTACCTTCTTTCTCTTATGTTACATTTTTGTACTGCTAAGTGTGTTTTTTGTTAATATTTCCTGTTTCTTGATAACTATGTGTCTTTATAATCAGTTTAATGTGTCTATGCACCAGACTAGTGTGTTGTACTTGCCTCATAGTGTCTTTCTTAACCTTTTCCTTTACTCTAGAAGACATAACGATGTCACTTATCATTTGGCATTTTAAGTGCCTGTGTATATTGACAGTCTTTTTATTGTTTGCATTAATAGCAGTTTTCTAGACTTTGCAAAAATGTAAAGTGGATGATTTTGAAATTATCAGACTGGCACTCCTTGGATGCATTTTACCTTGGAAATCTCAGTCTGTGCGACTTCTATTGTCACTGACACTGAGTCAAACACTCTTTTTCTCAGCTGCTGTGCAGTCTTGAAGTCAGTGTAAAAAAGTGGGGATGAATGCCTTCTTTAGGAAGGATGTGAGAGGTCTTGCCTGTGAGTGTTTTTTTTTTATTCAGTTCATTGAGCTGAATCCAACTAGTCTATTTCATCTGCTTCAAACTTCAGTTAGTTTACTATCGACTGGAAGTAGGGGAAGCAATGGCAGCCCTTTAGTCTCACCAGGGATGTGCATTTCTATCTTTGCAGTAAAATACTGGTAAATCCTAAATTTGGACTAAGTATTGGAGAAATATAGATTTTCATAAAATTTTAAGCTAGAGCACTCATTCACAATAACTTTTCTGCTTACATTTACTATTTAGAATACATTTAGTTTGCTTATTCAGTGTTCTATTCTGTACTTAAAATCTGTTTTAATGTTCCATATAAATAAATATGCATACATATACATATTATTCCCATTTTTATATAGGGTCATGATGTCACATGTTGCCACCCCTCTTGATTCAGTGCCGCTATCTCTTACCTTCTTTGACCAGCATGCCTGCCTTTTGCAGCTCTTCTCTTACACAGTCTGTCAATATTTTGGCTGGACATCCTTGTTTCCTTTTGCTTTCTTCCTGTCCCTCCCAACTCTTCTTCACTAAATCATTTTATGCTTTCCTGCACATGTGACTGACCCATTGTAATCTGTTCTCCTTGATGTCTTTTGCAATTGGGGATACTTTGACTTCTGCTCTGATGCCCTTATTCCATTCTCTGTCCCACAGTGTAGATCCTACCACTTGTCTTAAAACTTCAAATCCATCACATCAAACATTGTTTGCTGCTCTGCCTTCACTGCCCAAATTTCAGTACCATACTGAGGTGCTGGCCACACCTTTGTTTTGTACACCTTACTTTTCAGCTTCTTTGGGATTCAGCTGTCACACATGACCCTGGACACTGTATCAGGTGGCTGCAGTACGTCTGACTCTAACTTTGCTCTCCTCATTCAGGCTTCTCTTCTCAACCATCAGTCACAGACACTTGAAGCTGTCAATCGGTTCTACTATGTTCTCTTCTGTCTCAATATTCACCCCCTTCTGTTTTCCCCCATTTGTGCTATGACAGCTGCTTTGTCCCTACTTACTGTCATTCCATGTGCCTCCAATTTTGCATTCCATTCTCCAGTCCTTTGCTGAAGTAGTCTAAAGGTAAGTACTAGGTTAGCTACCCTTCTGGGCCATTTTAAGTCTAGCCTGTTTCCTTTTTTGTGCTAGAATTAACCTGTCCTATTCATTTAGAGATTGCCCTTATCATACTTTGTTTGTGTCTTTCGGCTTTTCTGGGTTAGGGGTTGCCACAGCGGAACTCTGGTCCACTAATGATTGGCAGTAGATTTTTACATGCTGGCTTGCCGGGCCTAACGCACAACCTTCAACGAAGGAACACCCATTCATGCATGCCGCCACACAGAAGACGCTCTAACTGAGAATCGAACGGGCAACGTCTAAATGTGAGGCCACAACACTACCACAGTACCACCACTGCAGATTGCCTTTATCATACTATGGTCAATAATTATATATTACCCCTAGTGAAAATAACTGGGATCATACCATAAATAATTGGAGGGGACCCTTGCATGGGATAAAGCATTTAGGAGCTGCCTTTATCCATTAGTAGTACAGGGGCAGACCAAATTTTCTGTTTCCCATCAATATATCTAAGTTGCACTTGAATATGCACAAGGATGAACTTTATTAATATGGATGGGCAGTCTGTGAGATATACTTGTCTCTCCAAACTGTTCTGTTGATTTTGCAGAAGAGGTTTAGATCCCATCACTGAGTATTCTGATGCCATTTGACTTGCTGATGTACTGTAAATCCGTCAGTAATGGGTTGGAGGATGGCTTATATACCAGACATAGGTCACTTCTTAGCAGTCTGTAGGATACCAAGTATAGTGACTGGGCATTGAGTTGGTCCATGTAGGACATGTTGTTTAGGCCTTGTGTTCTTACCTCTGTGGGTGTTCCAGTTGTTACATGTGTCTGGACAGATACATGCCAAAGGGCAATGATTGGCCTAATGAGGGCTGAGTAAAGGGGGGCAATAACATCCCTAGATCTTGATACAATCCCTTTGTTTATAAGCTGTGCAATATAGAAGGACTTTCATACAACAATATATGCATTTTGGTCAAAAGTTAATTGACTGCCCAGACAAATTCCCAAATCCTGAACAACTGGGTCAACAATTAGAGGAGAATTGTGAACTTGGTAGTTCTCTGTCGTAGATGACTTCCTGAAGGATAGAATAATTAATTTTTGACATTTAGTTTCAGACCATGATTTTGACTCCATTTATTTATGAGACAACTCTTCCTGCAGGGTGGCTAAGCAATTTTGGGATTTAGTGACTGTTCTTAGCTTACAGTCATCTGCAAACTTAGTCAGCTAGAGCCCTTTTGTACTGTCTTTTACTTCAGAAGATTAGATGCCAAACAGGAGAGGTCCTAGCACAAAACTCTGGGGAAATCCACTGGTGACTGGTCTCTTTGTGGAGGTAACTCTCCATACTTGATTATCTTTGTCCTATCTGTGAGACTGTAGTTAATCCACTGGGTGACATAGGGGTTTATTCCCAGTTTATGTATCTTTTCCATTATGCCTGAGTGGGTAATTGTGTTAAAAGCTTTGGCCAGGTTGATGTATGTGGTGTGTACCATTTTGCCTTCATCCATTGCTTTGGTGACCTTTTCAAAAAAAATCCACCAGGCTGAGTAAGCATGACCTGCTCTTCATGAATCCAAACCGAGATGGGTCCAGTGTTTGGAGGTGTTTGTTGTGTTCTTATACCCAGTGTGTTTCTTATCCACCCCTTATGTTAATTTGACCACAAAATTCTTTTCATCTCTTCTTTCATTGGCTGTTGTCAGTAAGCACAAAAGCAGCATTTTGTAATGTCACACCCATTTAGCTATAGAAATGCATTTGCCCTCCCATTCTGTTTCATAGATCCAGCATTCTGAACATCTACCAAGCTAGTCTGTGTTTGCTTTTTTTAAAATTGCCCGCTCTTTAATTGCATGCCCTTAATATATATATATATATATATATATATATATATGTCTGTTTTTGGTAGTGCCTCTTTGTCCCACCTCATCCGTTCATACTAGCGATCACTAGAAGATCAGACTCGGGAGTTAATCCCTTTTGACTGCTGGTATCTTGAGATACCTCCCCTTTTATATTTTCCTACTAGCTTATTGTACAGTGCAATACCTAGATGTATTTTTTTCCATCTCACTTTTAAAAATGTGTAAAATATGGGACAGGATTAGCAATCACTGATAATCTATCTGTATATTTTATGTATTCTAGCATAATTACATAACTCTTTGATGCATTTGCTTTACTCATTTATACACCTAAGTATTGGCTGAGTTGAAAAATCAGCCTGCCAGTTTTACCTCTCTTGCTAGCTTTATACCCTTAGGTTTCCCGTGACAATGAACTAAGCACGCTTTGCTCACAGATAATGAACTTATTTTCAGCACTAATAATAGCATCTGTGAGAGGTGCAAGTACTGAGTTAATCTGGAAACTTCCCTGTCTCCAAAAAACCTGCCCTGTGAGCTTTATACTCCATCTGAATCCTCACTAATCACACCCAACTTTCTTATGTTGAGACTGTAAAAGAATCACTCCTAAAGCCTCATAGAAATAATAAAAAAAAAATAAGTCTTAACAATAGTCAGGCAACTCATCCCCCTCATGCATACTTCCCACAAAGAGTCAATCTGAGCAAAAGCACTAGAAATTTACAACTTTGAACCACAATAGCAATAGAAATGTTTAAGTGATAGGTGACTCTTTTATTAGGCCTACTGACTCATCACTCGCAAGGCAAAGAGAGGGTTACAGCATGTTGTCTTTCAGGCACCAGGATCTCTGATGTTACTAGGAGCCTTAAGGACCCTAACTTCTGACAAATATATCTATGACATAGTAGTGGTATATGCAGAGGTGAATAGCTTGAGATGTAAAACCCTAAGGAGCATGTAGGGAGACATGTCAGAATGTTCCATGCATGTTACAAAGACAGATAAAACACTGGTCCTGTGTGGAAGCCTTCATTCTCTTCAAGTAATGCCTAGTTGCAAAGAAAAGGAATTGGCTTCAATAATTGGTTAAATAGCTGGTGTCATTCTAGGAGGTTCCAGTATATGCCAGCTCAGGATGAAATGCTTGATAGTCCAGTATGTGCCTCTAAGGCTTGCCAGCACCTCTCAGTCCTGCGTTTCTGAATACTTGATAAACCCCTTGCTGCCCCTCGAGGCTTTCTTAGGCAAAGTCCAGTTGATGACTATTCCAACATAACTAACATTATCAGTCCCAAAATCGGATCACATTAATGAGGCTGTCCTCAATGCCAGAAGTCTAAGCAATAAATTGCCTGATCTTGATGTGCTCCTGAATTTGGAAAACATCCATATCTGAGTAGTTACTGAGACTGGGTTTAAATCTAAAGAGACCACTTCCTCTATACTGGGGTCTTATACTTTTTGTGCCTTTAAAATCAGCAGCAACTTTAGTGGAGTCCCCATATTTGTCAGTGAACTTCAAATCACTCTAGATAGGACTTAATCATGAGCTTTTTTTTTTTTTTTTTGGTATAGAACACTATCTTTGCCCTGTAATGACCATGAAAGATTCGTCAGGGCTCTAAACAATCTCCCTGTTAGCAAAAAAATTCTATTATTTTGAGTGATTTTAAGACACCTATACCTCCTATATAAGTTACTCCCATAAATTCCCTTGAAAACTTAGTAAATAGACCTGCAAGAAGAAAAGACATTCTTGACCTGTTTCTTACAAATATGGCTGCCTCTCACAACTTCACCTACAATATCTCATTCCCCAGTGAAGTCTGACCACAAACTTGTGGCGTTCCCCTTTAAACTCCCAAACATCCCTACAACAAACGTCACCAAATTTAATGACGACAAAAGTATCATCCTCAACCTACATTCTGACAAAATATCAAAATTCACTTATGACTGCACCTCCCATAACCTTAATACAGCTGCAAGCTTCACTAAGGAATTCTTAACCCATTTAGAAAAATGCATAAAGCTAGTAGTCCTTATAAGAATCAAAGCACCAAGTATCACAGAAAATTCAAACGCAAAGGTCTTCTAAAGGAGCCCATGAACTTAGGCTGGCCTCTGAGCATAAAGATAATTATAAATCTTTCTTTAGCTATGTTTGAAATCTAAGAAACAATACCCAACACTCCTCTGAAATTATTCCTAATGATGGCTTCTATTCTTACCCAACAGACAGTGCCAATATCATTGCAAACAAATTTAATGCCAGCTTCATGAGACTTCATGAGACAAAGTCCTGAAATAGTACCTGTGTTCTTTGGCATCCCGAAAATCCACAAGGGCCTCTCTAACCCTCCCATGAGACCTCTTGTTGATGGTAGGGATTCATTCATTTCATCCTGTGCACAATATTTAGATTACGAACTAAAGAAAATTATAGAGAAGGAACAACAGATATGCAAGGATTCATGGAGCTTTTTAGCACATGTTAATGAAATTCCCTATGATGCCAATGACACTCTAGTAACTATTGACGTTAAAGATCTTTATACCGTCATCCCACAAGACATTGGCTTGGAGTGGGTGAATGAAATGCTGTTAGAGCACAAGGTAGCTCATGACACTATCACTTTAATTTTAGAATTGTTAGAATTGGTTCTCAGTAACAACTTTATCTCTTTTGACAACTACTACCTGCAGAGTAGAGGGGTGGCCATGAGGTCACCATGTGGTGGAGCTTTCGCCAATATTGTACTGGCATATTGGGAGAAAATGTATGTATTCCAGTCTAGGTATTACTCAAATATCAGATTATATCTATGATTCCAAGATGATATATGTGTAATTTGGAAAGGTACAAACATTGAACTGGAGAATTTTTTGAAACACATTAATGAAACCACCACCTTCCTTTAATTTACATGGAAATATAGCACTCAATCTATTGATTATCTGGTTGTTTCTATATGTAAAGAACAACAGGTACGTAGCTAGAATTTTTAGGAAGGAAATCTATTCTAATTCCTTCCTTCATTTCAGTAGCTCACATCCTTTTCACCAAAAGAGGTCAGTCATCAAGGGGCAACTGGTTCAAGCAGCCTGGATGACCACCACTTTTGTGGATTTTTTTAGATGAGTGCGATTTCTTAAGTTCCATGTTTCTCAGAAGGGCATACCCAGGCCAATTTGTTGATGAATTAGTAGAAGAAGTTAAAACAAAGAGACCGAATGGCCATTTCAAACCAATATTGGACAAGCAGCATACAATTTTAGAACTGACTGATTCCTACAGAGAGGTAGGTGTTGGTGAGACTAACCTCCAGAACATTTGTCCGAGTGGAACAAAAGAGGTTTCATCGGACTTCTCTAAGGCACTTGTTATTACCTATGGCAAGGAAGCTCATGCCTTAAGATCCATCTTTGAGAAAAATTGGCCTATACTGCTAGCGGATTCTTACATGAGGCAACATGTGGGAGATAAACCCATGATTATATATAAGAAAGGGCTTAACCTTAAAGATTTACTTAAAACAAAACAAGTAACCGAAATACAAAATAGACAGGGAATGACTAAGTGTGGGGCATGTTCATGGTGTCATAAAGTCCAAGTAGCCAACAGCTTTACAGTGAGAAATACCACATATTATGTGAACAGTAAATATTCTTGTTCTTCTAAAGCAGTGGTTTACATGGCATTTTGCACTTCCTGCCCATGCTTCTACGTTGGCAAAATGGAGAGAAAATTCTGGCAGAGGATTTATGAACATGATTATGCTGTAAAGAAACAAAATTTAAATAATGCTTTGGCTAGGCACATTAATTACAGTACTGATCACAAATTCAGTTTTATGGCCATAGATTCAGTGTATGTACAAGACAACAAGCCATGGGGGCTCCTTTTAGAAGTAAAAGAACTAAAGTGGCAAATCCATCTACAGGCGGATAGTTGGCCAGGATTGAATGAGCAGAGCTCCATTGCCCCAGTGTTGAAGTTGAAAGCTCTTGAAATGAAAAAAGTTAAGATAGCAACATCTAAATAAATAAAATGTACTGCCTTTTATTCACATTTTGATATATTCATATATGTATATATATATATATATATATATATATATATATATATATATATTTTTTTTTTTAACAAACATTTTTCACCTACATATTTTACATATATATGATATGTTTTATACATATAATTATTTTTTACACCTTTACATATTTATTCAATATTTAACATATTTAATATATATTTAAATGCATTTAAATATATATTAAATATATATTAAATATATATGTAATATATATTTAAATGCATTTATTTTTTACATATAAAAAAGAGTGCACATTTGATATTGGTGTAGTGACCTAAGCAACACTTCTTTAATCAGACATGAAGTCGTTCAGAACAATGTATAGTTTGTTTTTATTGAGTATAGAACATATACTTTTTAGAAGTATGCTATTATATAAAAATGTTCTAGTAGTGGTCTTTTACTGTGCATATATAAGAAGTTAAGAATTATATTTACAGTTCACTATTAGCTTAATAGCAACAGAGTGGCAGGCAGGTGCTTTTTTAGAATGTGTTTTGTATTCATGAGATGAAGTATTTAAATATTATTAATATTCATGAGTTGATTCACCAATCAGTGTTACAGGAAGTCTATATAGGAAGTGATTTCAAAATTACCAACTGTCTGATGAAGTTTAACATATGGTTTAAACGAAAGCGCTAACCTGATTTTTTATTTTCAGCAAATAAAGGATTTTATGTGATAATTTAACCTTCTAGGTTTGTTCCTTAACCTAGTTTGCTGCCAGTGGAGTCTGTAACTGCTTTCGTTTCAGTTCTGAGTTTCCAGTGTGTTTTTTGCATACATACATTAAGTGCTAACAAAGCAACATTGCTATCTTTCAAGTAATATTAAATACTTGGGGAAAAATGAGTGTACATGAAGCAGAAATATTATAGGAATTAAGTTGCCAAAAGAAAAATTGTCCCTGTAAGTGGAAAACAGGTGCATTTTGATAAGGTGTCATTATGAAGAAAGAGAGAAAGTAGATATAAAAAAATCATGTACTCTGTCAAAAAATGGAGTAGACCCATCCAAGTTCCTCGTGCTGGAGCAATCAATAGTATATCTTTAACGTGAAGCAATGTCTTTATGCAAATATTTGAGGACTTTAATGTACATAATCAAATGTACACATCGTTGATACATTTCTGCAAAATCTGTACTGTCAAAATTTCAGAATGCCAAAATAAAACCAAATGATGGCATTTCTGACCGCTCCACACCTAACAACAAGTGCTAACATGGGTCCAAAAAGGGGAGAGGTTTGGCGGTTCGGAATATTTGTGTTCCAGTTTTTCAAAGCAGAGTTCAGAATTCGCGTAAGTGGATTCAACAATGCGATGGTCAACATTTTGATTGTAAACCATATCTCTCTCTCTCTCTCTCTCTCTCTATATATATATATATATATGTGTGTGTGTACATAGATATCAATGGTGGGTTTATCGGGGTGCTAAAGTTGCCCAATTATGCCCATTTATCTCTCAACTGTACTGTGCCACTTTTCAAGATACATTCTGCTCTTTAGCCTTGCTATTTGCCATTTAATATTTTTGTGTGTGCCTTGCAAGCGTGTCTCCTAAAATACAATTGGACTGTGAGGATTAGTTCCTTGTCAGCAGATTCTCACAGTCCAGTCTTTTTCCAGAAGCCAGAGTAATCCTGCTAAGGAGTAATGCACAATTCTTTAAGAAGGGAAAACTAATATAGTGGTTCTACAATGGAAGATATGCGCAAATCAAACTCTTCAACTCGCTAGCTAATAAGCAGCAGCAGATTGCTTGTAATTTTGGGGAAGGTACTTCTCATTTCTGGTCTTATGTTTTTCAGCATTTGCAACATTGCAAATGCATTCTTTTAACACCCATTTACTTTTACTGACAGGAATGAGAATAGCAGCTGAAAATGTTGCATGGCCATTGCTCTGTACTGACAGTATGAGGAACAAAATTAAATTTAACAGAAGTCCACAACAGGTAAGATTTTTGCTACCTTGACACAGTCCTCCTGCACAATACGGTTGCTTCATAAGACTCAGTGTCTGTGGTGATAAGAGTTAGTTATTTGTAGTTATTCATTTTAAGTTGCAACAGAGACTGAAATTATTTTACAAAGGGATGAACTGGTGATGCTGAAGCTTGTTTTACTTGGTTCAGTGCATTTTCAAGGAAATGTGAGCTTCACTGCATTTTCAAGAAATTGTGAGCCTTAAGGGTAGAGAAGTTTACTGCTGCTCATGCTAAGTCTGTTTTCAATGTGTACTGGAAAAATTTTGAAAACTACAAATTTAAAATACACTCTAACAAGTGGTGCTATATTTTACAAGGAATATAATTTAGTACAATCTGAAAGGTGAATCAAAGAACACATGCATGTATGCATGGTCCTGAAAATGTGTGCAAGGTGTCTATGGTTTGAAAATAGCCCAAAGGTAAACCTATTCTGCCAGATGCATTTTCTTTGAATGTGGGTTTCAATGAATGTGAGTTTTAAGACCAGAGTTTACTGTTAATGCTGTTTATTTTTATTGTGAAACTGCATTTTTTGATTACCAAATGTGTATCAGTGTCTGTGCTATAAAATTTGAAATAAAATTTCCCCTTCACTTCAAACTCTTCTCCAACCCTATCACCCCACTAGACCCCTAAGATCAAGCAACAAAAATCCACTCACTGTTATCAAACCCAAAAACAAAGCAGGAGAAGCCATATTTTCATGTATAATATCTAAACTTTGGAACAATCTTCCACCCTCTATAACTACTCTACCTTCCAGCAGCCTTTTCAAGACTGCGCTCAAATTCCACTTAAATTTGCACTGGCTTTGTCTTTGTTCTAATCCAGACTAACACTCCCACCCTTACCTTCCCCCCCACCTAGACTCTTAACCCAACTATTCTACCGCCACTACTAACCACAGTCAGAAATAGCTAGTTGTCTTTACATACTTTAACATCGTCTGACAACTTTGTTACTAATATTATAAATGACAAGAAACTATCTTAACTTGCAACATTTACTTTATATACTGCTGATAATCAATATTGTGTTATTGTATTAAAGCCAACAACCTGTAATGTTGTTTACTGTTGCTGCAACTTTGTATCTCTATTTATCATGTACATGATGTGGAGCTTTTCTTCCCGGGCATCTGCTGAAAAAGGACCTGCGTCCAGTCGGAATTTCCCAGTAAACAAATGTAAATAAAATAAAATAAATAAATAAAAATGTTAAATGAAATCTAAATATCTGTAATAGTTGTAGAAGTAAGGAAGAAAATAGTATGCACATTGAGAGGTTTGAACAGTGTTTATGGTAAATGGAGAGAAATAGAAAAGTAATGAGGCACTGGAATGGCTGTGTGCGTGTGTGTGTGTGTGTGTGTGTTGGGGGGGGGGGTGCATTACCCTGCTTTATGCCCCATTTGACCATGATCTGGTTCTGAGTACAACAGAAAATGTGAATTATTTTCCAGAAATATTATGAACATATGTCATGTGTTAATAACTTTGTTAATAACCTGTACCAGAAGGTTTTTACAGTATATGGTATTCCATGGTATGAAATGAAAGCATACACAGTACTGGAAAATGCATTGATAGTTGGTGAACTATCTCTGGTTTTGCAGTTATTTGCATTTACATTTACTTGTCCATTAAACATGCAGTTCTGTAGCAATAAATGGGTAGCCTAGGCCGGATGTTTGTGAAAGCAGTTGCTCACTTGCACAGTGACACAGCATGACTCATTTCCATCTCACAGCACTCGGTTCTCTGGTAAGGTTATTTACTGTGACTTCTTCTGTGTGGAATCTGCATATACACCCTGTCTCTGCAGGTCTTAGCTAGCTAGGTGTTCTCATTTCTACAAACTCCCCAAAACATGCCATGCAGGAAAGTATGTGGTTTGTATATGTGTATTTTTATCTGTTTTGTAATAGATGTAGCTTGCCAGAGGCAGTGTCAGTATGCATGTGAGTGTAAAAGAAATATCATTGATTTTATCTGTAGATGTACACAATATTAGGGATAAGTCTTCTGAAAAGCAGTAGAAATACAGTTACACAGCATCTAGACCATCAGAACTTCTTGGGCTCTGCAACTCCCACACCCCCAGCTGTATAATGGAGTTTTTGACACATACCTAGTTCTCTGGACTTTGTCTAGTATAAAATCAACCCTTTTCAAAGGTGTTCACTTTACGCTGCTATAGCTTATGTGAGATATGGGATGAGTGTGGTCATTGTTTCTTTAACTTTTCTCACAATTATACATTAGAGATTTGTAAAAGACTATTGCTTGTCTAGTGGCCATGTACTGTTAAGGAGCAAGACAATGAAATGCATTTTTTTTTTCACTTTTCTCACATTTAAATATCAGATGTAGACAGAATTCTTGCTTTTGAGGGTTGACGTAAGGAGGAGTGCTATGTGCGTATATATCTGCTCAAACTGAAATGTGTTAGGTGAAGGAGGTCCTAGAATACTGGGTTCATAGGTAGGTACTAGGCTATTGGCCCTACTGCATAATTAAGCCTAGCCAAAATGTTTTGGCTTGCGCCTCCCATGTGATTTAGTTACCTGCGCCTCTGTCGAACAGGGCCACAGAAGTGATTCCCGGGGTGAATTTCCTGTTTCCCATCCACTCAAGATTCTTTTTGAAGAGCGCCAATGGGGAGCTCTGCCTCACATATATGGGGACCTTATTCCAGAGCAGGGGGGAGTCTTTGGGACACAAATCTGTCCCTCCAAAAAGTCCTGTTTATTGTAGAGGTCAGGTTAAGGTCCCTAGAGCATGTAGCTCAGGTAGATTGGGTTTTCCTTAGGTGGACCATTTCCAGCAATTCTGGGTTTGACATTGCCTTGTATGTCAGGCAGAGATCACCTCTGAATAGCCGATTTGCAACCGAGTACAGTTGAAGTTTTTTTAGCCTGGTGGCATAGGGCATCTGTTTTAGGCCTGTTATCCTCTTGGTGATGTATTTTTGAGGCCTCTGCAGTTGTTGCAGGTGTCTAGTAAGGTACATCCCAAATGGGGCATTGTACTCAGTAATGGGTCTGTGCATAAGTGGTTGTGCATAAGCAAGCACCACCCCTCAGGAGTCTATGTGAAGCAAAATATATGGACTTAGATTTTAGTCTATCTGGCGAGGAGACTTTATAGGGTTTATAGGTTCATAGGTGTGTACTTGGCTAATGGCCCTGGAGCCTTTACAAACCTAGCTCATAGGATTACCCTGACATTGTGTCACTTGACCTTAGTTCCTAGTGCCTCTTGAGTAGGGCTACTGGAGTGATCCCCGGGGTGAATTTTCTATTCCCCATCCACTCATTAAGATTTCTCTTGAAGAGGGCCAGTGACATGTATGGGAAGTCTATTTCATAGCATGGGCAGTCTCTGGGTTATGAACCTGTCCCTCCAGTATGTTCTATTCATTGTGGTAATGAGGTTGAGGTCTCTGGATCATGTGGTGTGGAGGGATTTGGATTTCTTTAGATGTAGCATTTCTAACAGAGCTGGGTCAGACATGGCTTTGTAAGTCAAGCAGAGATTGCCTCTAAGTAGGTGATATGAGAAAGAGAATAGTTGGAGTTTTTTGAGTCTGTCCATATAGGACAAGTGTTTATGGCCTAGGATCCTCTTTGTGAGGTACATTTGCGGCCTCTCCAGTTGTTGTAGGTGTCTAGTGAGGTACATGCCAAATGGGGCATTGTACTTGATGACTGGCCTAATGAGGGAAGAGTAGAGAGAGGCAATGACCTCTTTCTTCCTGGATGCAAAACCCTTAGTAATGAGATGTGCCACATAGAAGGAGTTTCTGACCACAGTGGCAATGTGGTGGTCAAAAGAGAGGTTGCTGTCAACCCGTGTTCCCAGATCTCTTATAATGCCTTCTGTGTTCAGTGGACTACCATCAATGTGGTAATTCAAGGGAACCGAGTTTTTCCCAAGTGGGATGACGACACATTTTTTGGCATTCAGCTTAAGGCCATGGTTCTGACACCAGTCATTGGTCTCATTGAGGCCTTTCTATAAGATGTCAACATCACTTGGGGAGTTAATAATAGCTCCCAACTTGCAATCGTCTTTGAAGTTTGTCAGCCAGAGTCCCTTCGTGTTGGCCTGGACTTCAGAGAAGTAGATACCAAACAGAATAGAACCCAGGACCAAACCCTGTGGGACTCCACTCATGACTGGTCAGCAGTCTGACTTGGAGTTAGCTACTTTCATACTGTGGGTTCTATCTGTGAGCCAGTTTGCAACCCACCTAGTGATATAGGGGTTGATGCCTAACTTAGTGAGTTTTTCTATAATTTCTGAGTGGGGAATGGTATCAAAGGCCTTGGCCAGATCAAGGTAGGCTGTATGAACCACCTTGCCTTCATTCAAAGCTCTGGTGATTGACTCACAGAAGTCAACCAAGTTGAGCAGGCATGATCTACCCTTCACAAAGACAAACTGTGTAGGACCCAGAGTTTGGAGATTCCCTATATCCTTGTTTATTAGGTCCATGATGATGCGTTTCATAGCTTTGCATATCAGACTCGTCAGGCTAATGGGATGCTAATTCCCAGGGTCTGTAGTCACTCCTCCTTTGTGGAGAGGGATGGCTGTAGCAGTGCACCATTCAGTAGGGACAAAGCCTGAGGTGAGGCTGTGATTGAACAGGACACACAGGTGAGGTGCCAGTTCACTCTGTAGTTCATGTAGAACACAGCCAGGGATATCGACAGGTCCCATAGAAGCTGCATTCTTGGCCTTGGACAGTGCTGTTTTAACGTGTGCAGTGGTAATACTGGGTGCCTGGCAATCTGCTGGCATTGTGCTTGGTCCTTTGGGGGGGAGGGGTAAAGTTAGCACTGAATCTGTCGGCCAGTATATTAACTATATCTGTTGGCTCGGTATAAGAGGTACCATTGTGCAGTACCTCAGAGCAAATCTGGGTATTGTTGTGGAGATTCTTTACATAACTATAGAAGGCCTTATGGTTGTCTTTACTATCTGTTGCAATTCTGTTTTCATAACTAGCTTTAGAGGATTTGATGAGGGATCTCAACCTTTTGTTGAGGCTGATAAGGGAGTTTTTCCATTCTTGGGACTTTGCCTTATTCTGCATTAGTTTCCTCCTTCTGTTGTAGAGTTTGTTTATGACAGGGGACCACCTGATTTTCTTTGCTGCGTTTTAAGCATGTTTAAGTGTTAAGTGAGGTACATGCTGAATCAGGCATTATATTCAATGATCGCCCTAATAAAGGAGGAATAAAATGGTACTACAACATCATTAGACCATGGTGGACTAATACAAAGGTTATGTTGTTTAAGACTATAGGATTTTCTAACCACCATAGAGGCAAGTAGGTCAATGAAGAGTCTGTTATCAATACAGGTAGCCAAGTCCCTGATGACTGACCCAGATTTAAGTGGATTGTTACATGTGGATTTTCTCTATTGCTAACAGGGTCTGTGAAAAAAATATTTTAACAAAGTGCCCTGTGTATTTAAAGCATATGTTGCTAAACATTTTTATTACTTGTGAAATTGTAATCAAAATATGCCATGCTATTATTGATGTAGTGGCTAGATTAGTGGTTATTTGTCTTGTAAACCTGAATACCTTGAAAAGATGAAAAGGAAGACACTGAAGGTGTTTAGGCTTAACACAGAGACAATTCCATGCTGAAACTATTTAGTAGTATTTGCTTTTTGGGATTTTTTTCATAACATCTGCTTTCTTAATTGCTGTGCTTCTTTCACTTAATTGAACTTCACTGTTTCCACACATATCATTATTTCCTTACAAAAAACATCCTTAAATTTACTGTGGTACTCAATGTGGCTAGTTTCACCTTCAATGGAACCGTTTTCGAGGTTACAACCATGATGATGCCTGCTATGCCATGGAAGAAGACTGTGACTTGGCATGGGCAACCAATCATCTCTTCCAGGCATGCACTGAAAATACTTGTACTGTCTGTGCATGTGCTGTGTGCTGCTCAGTAATTACCTCTTTCTACTGCCGTGTCCACAGCAACAATATGAACAACTGAATGTAAATAGCTGTCTTTTCACACATGATGTCAGAACATCTTAAGGTGATCTTTCTACATCCCCCAAACCCAGTGCCCCATTCAATCCCACCTTGGTAGTCATTTAACCAGACTGCACCCCACCCCCTTGCAGATTCCTGAATCTTCCACTGAGCAGGACTATTATTTCCTTGGATCTAGATGTCATACCTTTACCTATAAGTTGTGCCACATAAAAGGATTTCCTCACCACTGTGGAGACACAGATGTCAAAGTTTAAGCCACTATCTATCTGTGTACCTAGAGCTCTCACTTCTGAGTCTGCTGTAAGGGGTGTGCTATCAATGTTGTAATTTGATGGGGTATTTAACTTTCCAAAGGGTATGATAATGCATTTTTTTTCCATTTAGTTTTAGTCCATTGTTCTGGCACCAATCATTTGTCTGACCTAGACCCTGCTGAAGGATACCTACCTCACGGAGGATTCAGCTTCTCCTCCCAGCTTGCAGTCATCAGAAAACATTGTCATCCAGAGGTGTTCCACATTTGCCTTGACTTCAGGAAAATATATTCCAAATAGGAGTCGTCCCAGAAGTAAGCCCTGTGGTGTACCACTTGTAACAGGCCTCTTGCTACCATGTGTCCTGTCTATGAGCCAATTGGCTATGCATCTGGTGATATAGGGATTTATGTCCAGTTTGGGGAGTTTATTTATAATACCTGAGTAGGGAATAGTGTCAAATGTCTTGGCCAGGTCAAGGTAGGTGGTATGGACTCTTTTGCCCTCATCCATGGTTTTAGTGACTTTCTCAAAGAAATCCACCAGATTCAGTAGGTATGACCTGCCCTTGACAAAGCCAAATTGGGGTCAGGCCCAATCGTAGGTCTCTTGTGTCATCATTTACCAGGTCCATGATTATTCTTTCCATGGCTTTACATATAAGGCTAACTAAATTTATGGGTCTGTAATTTCCCAGGTCAGTAGATTGTCCCCCTTTATGCAGAGGGATAACTGTTGCTGTCCTCCACTCTATCGGGACAAAGCCAGTACAGAAGCTGTGTTTAAACAGAGATCCTAATGGACCTGATAAGTCCTGATTTAGGCTGTTTAGGATCCAACCTGGTATACTGTCAAACCCCATTGAAGCCTTGTTTTTAGCTTTAGACAGCATAATGGCAACCTGTTCTTTGGCAATAAATGGTGGTGGAGTGGTGGAGGGTATTTCTTGCGGGGAGAACTGGGGGTGATGGTGAGGTGAAATTTGAGCTGAATTTGTCTGCCAGCAGATTTGCTATGTCATCCAGCTGAGTACAGGTAATGCCATCTACAAATAATTCCTCGCATTTTGGGTGTTGCCCTTAAGATTACTGACATAACTGAAAAATGCCTTATGGTTATCCTTAGCTTTGGAGGCTATTTTGACATCAAAGTATGCTTTCAGTTACCTAACAAGTTCACTGATTCACTTGTTTAGCTTTAGAGGGACTTATTGCTCTGTTGGCACATTCTTTTCTTCTCAGAAGGATTTTCTTTCTTTTGTTGTACAACCTATTAATACCAGGGGTCCACCAGTGTGGCTTGTTTTTGCAGTTTGACCTGGGTTTAGTTTGGTCTGGTACTGCCATTTCTGTGCAGTTGTTTATATGATCATACAAGGCTTTTGTGTAGGCCTCTATGTAGGTTTCTGCATCTTCTGGATTTGGGGGAGCTTGGAAACTACTTATGCCGTCCCTTAAAAGGTGTTAATTTACCTAAGGGAAGTTCTTAAAGTTTTTGAGGTTAGGTGGGGGGGGACTAGTTTTACCTTTATTTCAAGGAAGACCACTTTGTATCTTACCAGTGAGGGGTCGCACTGGGAGCCAGGGTGGGTCACAGCACTCTGCCATATTTGTGAGTACCAGATCTAGGATATTTGTTCCTCTTGTGAAAGTGCAGTCTAGCGGCTGCAGGGCATTTGAATTTACAAAGTCAAGAAATCTTTGGGCCTACATGTTAGTGGTGATGTGTGCCTCCCAATTAATTATTGGTTCTATTAATTTCAAGTATGATGTATGGGTTTCCTGTTTCATAGTGGGGGACCTGTAGCTTGCAAAAATATGGAAATGGATTTTTCCCTTGGTTAGTTGGACATGGAGTAGCTCAAGCATGTCATATTGTCTGACCAGCCTTGAGGTGTGCTTATCCTTTATATGGATAGATACACCTCTGCCTTTTGCTCTTTCAGGTTCAGTGAGTGTTTGGAATGTATGAAAGGCATTATAGCCATGTACTGCCAGAGTGCTTTCCATGGCTCTGAACCATGTTTCTGTAACTGCAGAGACGTCAACATTCTTAAGGGTGAGGAGAGATTCCAGTGAGTGCAGTTTGTTGTTAAGGCTTCTATCATTGAGGAGTAACACCTTTAGCGTGCCCTGAGTAGTCTTTGTTATGTTGGAAGGTTTGTCTGTTTGGCCATGTCTAAAAAAGGAACTATAGGAGTGGCTAATATTTTGGCTAATATCTGAAAACCTAGAGGAAGATAGGTGATGACCATCTCTGGCAAAGCAGTGTGTCCTATTAACCATGTCCTTCTAGGCTGACAAGTATTGGACCCCTTTGGAATGACACCAGTAGCTAAGCCAATTGTTAAAATCAGTCATTCTCTGCTGGTATTGTGGCATCATCCTTGGAGATGGTAGAATGCTGCTCAATGCTTGGCTCATACATGCCTGTGACACATATTCTGAGAGCTTAATCATGTTTCTCTTCATATTGTCCAGGGAGGTATGTCTCAGGTCATTCACAATATGACTGAGTCATAACAGTACTTAGGGGTAAGTGACATGAGTGCTCTGGTGAATACTGGCTCCTGATAAGCAACTAACTGTAACCTTTCTCTTATCCAGCCTGGTAAGAGGGACATCAGTGTGTCTCACAATGGAGTTTCCTATGACCAGAATATTGGGTCGTGGAGTGTTTCACCTTATGGGTTTGGTAGTTGAAGTGTAATGATATGTGGCTTTATGTATTGTGATGGAAATTGTCTTATCTTGTTTGTGTACATGTGGAGTTTCTGAGGACTGTGCCTGAGAAGCCTTTGAGGTTTGGGTAAGCTACATGTGAGCACCTCCACATATCTGGGTCTATGTGTGTGGTTCTTTGTAGGTGCTGGGAGTGATGTGTGTGTGAGTTGCTGACAACCTGTTTGTTGCTTTTTGTGTTGTATGTGAGAGTCTACATATCTAAATGGGATAGCAGCAGGATAGAATAACATACAACTAAATTTTACAATAACCACGGATGCAGGGTGGCAAGCCACTAGACATCCAGTTGTGGTGAGCTGTACCCTATGCTCTCTCATTACTTATTTTCACCTCAAGGTTTCAGCAAAGCAATGCTCAGACTCAAATCAGTCCATGTAGTTCACTGTTTTCAGAATTTGTGCAACCTTGGTGACAAATTGAGAATGATTACCTGGTGGTGTGCAAAGTTGCTTCTATAATGGGGGCTTGCTACTTTACATCATATTGTTTGCTACATTGCATCTTATCTCTGTTTTATGCTGCCGTCAACTTTTTATAATGCCAGTAGTTTTAGATGTGGCACTTTTAGTTTGAGGACATGAAGTTTGGCAGCCTTGTCCTTAAACTAAAAATGCCAGTTTTACATTTCAACAGTCACCTATCTACAAAACGCCCAAACAAAGCTATTTAGGGTCTCTATTTGAGCTGATCGTACTGCTGCAGTGGTGAAAGGTGCACAAGCTGGTATGGTTCTTTAGTTTAGTGGATAGGTGGTCGGTATACTGTGGAACAGGGTCATGGAAGGGGCTTGCATTTTGTTTATTTTATATTTATTTTATTATTTAATTTATTTACAAATCCAGTAATTATGCAGAGAATATTCAGAGACATTTCCAATATATGCAATTCCAGGTAAATGTCCAGAACAGAGCAGTTTGCAGTTACGTCTTTTCACTTTGGTCTATCTAAAGTATGTTTTTACATTAAGAAGTCTGTTACTACAATTCTAGTGGGAGTAGAAAGATAGCCTTGTTTGTGCAAGCTGGGAAACACATAAGGGACCTTAAAGTGACAATTACTTGTTGTAGCTATTTGGTACCTTCTCACTTTTGGCCAACCAAGGTGTGGTTCCACATTGAGAAGACTGGGACTGCTATTCTAGTAGCAATGGTAAAATAGCCTGGTCAGTCTGAGTTGGGAAACACAGAAGGAGACTTAATGTGAGCTTGTAACATCAGCCAGAGGGTTTTTTAGGGACTTAGTTGGGTGTTAATCTGCACTTGAGAGCTACTTTTGCTGTGATTTTACATTAAGAAGTTCCAAGATCATCCCTGATGTTGCTGAATGTATTTACCTGATCTCTCTTTGTTGGGAGGCACTCCAGGGAGCTTAAAGAAACTTTGAGTGATTTTGCAAGCATCTGAAGGCATTTGCACTTGCATTGTTTATTTTCAATTGCTGTGAAGTTTTACTGTGTTGTTTAATTGTTTTCTGCACTTTTTCAAAGTTTAAGCTGTGTCTCCAACTGCTGTAAAGGCTGCTGTTCTCTACTATGTATCTAGTGAATTGATCATTTATTTCCAGGCATGTGTTTGTTGTTCCTCAACACTTGGCCTCTAAACCAGTCATATTACATTAACAGGATCAAAGTCTGCACTCTTGTAGCAGGAGAGGGATGATTTTACGAATCCAAGCTGAGAATTACTGGTTGAAAGCTCACCATGTGCTTATCTGATTGGTCTGTGGGATTGGTTGGTGTTAAACTTTGTTTTTTTCTGAGTGTGTTTAAGACTTGCATTTGCGTGAGGCTGCTCTTTGCACAGCGGCGGTCAGTGCATTACCTTATCATAGCACCCAGGACTATCATTGCTCAATGAGCATCTGGTTTGAGCACTGGACAATATCGCAGGTTAGGTTAGCTGCAGATTACATCAAGTAACCACCCTCTTTGTCCAGTTATAAACATCCTCTACTACTGTCCTTTGCAAGTACAGTAAGACTGGTGACCATGGATGGACACTATCCTACCATCTCTTTTTCCAGCTTAGTGGACATGGGCTTCTTGAATCAATGTAGCAATTGCCTCTTGTACACTGACAATCACTTTATTCTCCACCAGACAAATACAGTATGTGAGAGATGTGCTTAAACTTTATTACTGGAGTTCAGACTCTCATATACAGACACAAAATGTAACAAACAGGTTGTCAGCAACTCACACACACCACTCATTGCATCTACTAAGGACCATACACATGGACCTACATATGTGGAGGTGCTCACATGTAACCTACCCAAGCCTAAAAGGTGTCTTAGGTGCAGTCCTGAGAAACTCCACATGCATACAAACAAGACACTTAACAGCACAACACAAAGCCACATCTCATTGTGTTTCAGCTACCAAGGTGAATCAATTCAAACCCAACATTCTGGTAATATGTGACTTCATGTCCCCCTTACAAAGATAGATAAAGAGAAGGATACATTTAGTTGCCTGTTAGGGCCCAGGATATAGCAAATCATGCAACCACTCAGGTCACTTACCCCAAGTACCAGTATGACTCAGTCATGGTCCCTGGACTATATGAAGAGGGACATGAATGAACTCTCAGAATATGTGTCACAGGCAGGTATGAGCCTAACACTGAACAGCATTGTACCATCTGTAAGGATACAATACAGACAAAAAAATGATTGACTTTAACAATTGGCTTAGCTACTGGTATTATTCCAAAGGGGTCCAAAATTTGTCAGCCTGGGACAACATGGTCAACAGACCACACTGCTTTACCATGGATGGTCTCCACATATCACCTCTAGGCTTTCAGATATTGACAAAAACATTATCCACCCAAATATTGCATTTTTTAGGGCATATGTTGCCTTTTTTAGGCACTGCCATACAGATGAACCTTCCAACATAACAAAAGCTACACAGGAAAAGCTAAAGGTATTTCTGCTCAATGCTAGGAGTCTCAACAAGAAACTGCACTCCTAGAAGCTCTCCTCACCCTGGCAAATGCTAACATCTGCGCATTTACCAACACATGATTTAAAGCCATGGAAAGCACACTGGCAGTGCATGGCTATAACACATTATACATTCTTCAAAGAAAACTGCAGACTTGTCTCAAACTTTATGTAACTTTTGTAAAATAAAAAGAAAACCACAAGTGATGATGGAGCACTATATCACACAAAATGAAATTTAATCCACTGGTTTAGCGCTTTCACCCAAGAATTAGGCCTTCATCAGAACGGTACTCAAAGCGTCTGCAGGAGAAAAGAACAGTGCAACATGACGAATAGGAGACTGTGACACCAGGGAAGCAAAATGTCCCACCGTGGAGGAATTTGAACAGTTACAACAATCTGACAGTGATGCAGGTAGCCGAAACTTCGAATCAAGCCAGTGTTTACCCTTTGTTTTGCAGAGGGAAGAATCAGGAATGGCATCGAACATACAGGTAATGCCTATGGATTTCAAAATATACAACTTGTCAAAGAGGGTTTTCACAGAAGCAGAGACTAACTTGCTAAAAAAGGTTTTAATTGTGTGCCCTCCAGAAAGCAGACATTGTGGACAATGTTGTTAATTTAAAGGCATATACCAGAAAACTGAACTTAAACATGTTAATGGGGAATCGAGAAGGTAAGCAAAAGGGTGATTTTGTTACATCTAGCACTTTTAACCCACCCTTGCACCCTGTATTAAAAGCATTTAAGGAATTGTGTGAAATAAAAATTAGGGATTTGTTAAACAAAAGAAGCAAGAGAAAATTTTATAATATGACAGTAGAACAGCAAATGATTTTCAACTCCATTAAGGATGATATTTCCATCAGGGTCATGCGTGCAAACAAAGGGGGTTCAATGGTCATAGTAAATTCTGATGATTATGTGAAGGGAATGCAATTTTTATTAGCAGATGAAACTGTATATAAAAAGGCTTCCAAAGGTGATGTCCTAAAAGCATATAAAAGAATAGACTCTTGGTTTTTTGAAGCCTTATCAGAAAGTTTGATTTCTAGGAACATGTATGAGTTTTTTGTAGTAGACAAACCCAAGATAGGGCACCTCTTTGGTATTCCAAAGATACACAAGGATGGGCACTGTCCCCCTTATAGGCCCATAGTTTCTTCACCAGCATTGAAGTTAGAGCCATGTTCCAAGTTTATAGATAGAACTTTGCTTGAGATAGTGCAGAAGACAGACTCCTTTATTAGGGATTCTTTTGATTTTTAAGTAAAATCAATAAAATTAAGGTTGAAGCTGGTGATCTGCTGGTGACAGTTGATATGGCATCCTTATACACCTGCATTCTTCATGACATGGGGTTAGAGTGGGTTGGGAATTTGTTAATCAACAGTGGAGAATATGAATTTGAAGGATGCAGGTTCATGCTGGAATGCATGGATAATATTCTTTCATACAATTACCTCATGTTTGACAACGAACATTTTTTGCAAACGAAGGGGGTGGCGATGGGTGTCAGGATGGCTCCCAATTATGCCAACTTAGTTCTGGCTTACTGGGAAAACAACATTATGTCCAAGTTTACCAACAGACAGAAAATTGTGAGTTATTATCGTTTTATTGAAGATTTGTTTTTTATTTGGAGAGGCACACAAACTGAGCTCTTACAGTTCATTGTAGACATGAACAATAGCACCTCTTTTTTTCATTTTACTGGTAGCTGGGATAATTGTAAGATATGTTTTTTAGATTTAGAAGTTATTAAAGAGGAAGGTAAAGATTTTTTTGGGGTCCTGCATCAGTTATAAGAATGTGGCAAGCAATGGTCTTTTGAGTTACTCTAGTATGCATCCCACTTATGTGAAATATAACATTATAAAAGGGCAGTTAGTAAGGCTTAAGAGACTTACAAGCGAAGCACAGTTAGATTTATTAGTGCAGGAATTGCATTCTAGATTTAAAAACAGAGGGTACCCTTCTAAAAATAGTCCAAGACATTATTAGTTCAAGTGAAAGGGAGGGGCTTAGTGGAAACAGACTAAACAAGAAGGATTGGGTAACGTCCATGTTGTTAACCTTTGCCTTAGACAGTAAAGAAATTAAAAACATAGTGTCTAACAACTGGAGAATATTAGTTTCAAATAATGATCTTCAGATGGCAGTAGTAGAAGCCCCCATGTTTGTTAACACAAGAGGAAGGAATTTCAAAGAAATGTTAGAAAGTGGACAAAGAAAAAAGCCTCAAGGCAACGTAGGTACTTTTAAATGTAAAAGTTGCAATTTTTGTAAATACATTTCAGAGGGAGCAGATTTTAATGTTGCAACTCAGAGCAAGATGTGGCACGTTCCAGGCATTTTTAATTGTAAATCTACATTTGTGGTATACATGGCAAAATGTTCCACTTGTTCTTCATTCTATATTGGGAAAACCAATAGGCAACTTAAAAACAGAATGTATGAACACTATTATGCCATCAAAAAGAAAAAAAATAGATAATGCTCTTTACAAGCACACTTTAAACTGTGCGAGTAGCAATAACAGTGTTAAGTTTCTTTTTACAGTTATAGATCATGTTCCATTGGGCTTTAATGGAGACAGAGATGGGGAACTAGATTTTAGAGAGTTTAAATGGCAGGTTTTATTAGATGCATGCTGGGCACCAGGGCTTAACAATGGTGTCAACTATAAAGCTGTGTTGAAAAGAAAAGCTTATTACAACAAATGTAAATAGTTTATATGTTTGTTAGAAATGTGTGATTTATTTAAAATGCATTTTTATTTAAACACATTTTAAACAGTTTTTACATTAAGTTTAAGTAAAATGAGATTTGATTGGTGTGATGTGTATTGATGATGGTATAAAAATGAGACAGTCTTTTAACACTTTATTCTGATGAAGGCCTAATTCTTGGGCTGAAAGGCTAAACCAGTGGATTAAAGTTCATTTTGTGTGATATAGTGCTCTATCATCACTTGTGGTTTTCTTTTTACATTATACATTCTGTTCACCCACTGAACATGAAAGAGTGAAAGGCGTAGGTGTATCTCTCTACATAAAGAATAATCACACCTCAAGGTTGTTCTAACAATATGATGCTCCATGTCCAACTAACTATAGGAAAAATCCATTACCATATTCTTGCTAGCTACAGGTCCGCCTCCATGAACCAGGAAACCCACACATCATACCTACAGTCACTTGAATCACTCACCAACCAGCCCAATACCATAGTCATGGGTGATTTTAACTACCCCTCCACTAACTGAGAGGCATATAAGACCACTAACATGCATGCACAAAGATTTCCCAACTTTGTACATTGAACTACCCTGGAGCAGCTGGGCTGTACTTCTACCAGGGTAACAAATATCCTAGATCTGGTACTCACAAATATGGGAGAGTACTGCACCCACCATGTGTGATGTCCTCACTGATAACGTCAGGTCACAAAGTGGTCTCCCTGGAAATTAAGGTAAAACTAGACCCCCCCACTGAACCCATAACATTTTAAGAACTTTTCTAAGGCAAACTACCTCCTATTAAGTGATGCCATAACTAGATTCCAAGCTCCCCCAAATCCAGAAAACACCAATGTCTATGCAGAGGAGTACACAAAAGCTCTGTATGACCACATAGACAACTCCATAAAAATGGCAGTACCAAACTGAAATAAGCCCAGGTTAAACCACAGAAATGAGCCACCCTGGTGGACCCCTCATCTCTGTAGGTTGCACAACAAAAGATAGAAAATCCTTTTGAGAAGTAAAAAGGACTGTGTGCAAAAGACCAATAAGTCCCTCATTAGTATAAATAAGTGAATCAGGGAACTAGTGAAGTCTCTGAAAGCAGACTTTGAGGTAAAAATAGCCTGCATATCTTAAGGGCAATACCCAACAATGTGCGGAATTAGCTATAGATGGCACCTCCAATACTCAGCCAGAAGTAGCAAATTTGCTGGCCAACAAATTCAACTCAAAATTCACTTTCCCATCACCTCCAGTTCTCCCAAAAAAACACCATCCACCCCTCCTCTGCATAGTATCCCAGTGAACATGTAGCCACTGTGCTCTCTAAAGCTAAAAACATGGCATCGGTGGTGCCTAAAGAATATCAGGTTGTCTCTTAAATAGCTATATCAAGACCTATTAGGCCCAGTAGGAACTTTATTCAACCACAGCCTCTGGACCAGCTTTGTTCCAATAGAGTGGAGACCAGCTACAGTCATCCTTCTGCTTAAGGGAGGACCATCACCCGACCTGGGAAATTACAGACCCATAAGCTTGACTAATGTTGTTTGTAAGGCCATGGAAAAAATAATCGCGGACCTGATAAATAAAGACATAGGAAACCCCCAAACACTGGACCCAACCCAATTCAGCTTTGTCAAGGGGGGGGTTATGCCTACTAATTGTGGTGGACTTCTTTGAGAAAGTCACTAAAGCCATGGATGTGGGCAAACTAGTGCATACTGCCTACCTCAACCTGACCAAGGCATTTGACACAATTCCCCAGTCAGGTATTATAAGTAAAATCACAAAACTGGGCATAAATTCCTAAGTCACCAGCTAGGTAGCCAACTGGCTCAAGGACAGGACACATGTGATTAAAGTTGGTGATTCAAGTTCCAGCAAGAGGCCAGTTACTAGTGGTGTGCCACAGGGTTCAGTGCTGGGACCATTCCTGTTCAGAATATATTCTTGAATGCCAAAGCCAACATGTAAGGACTCTGGATGAGAAATTTTGCAGATGACTGCAAGCTGGGGCAATCATTGAAACCTCTATGATATAGATATCCTTCAGGAGGGTCTAAATCAGGCAAATGATTTATGTCAGACCACTGCTTGGCACTAAATGCAAAGAAATGCCTTATCATACCCTTTGGGAAATCAAATGCCCCTGCTAACTACAACATTAACAACACACCTCTAAGAGTATATTCAGAGGTGAGGGATATAAGTACGCAGGTAGATAGTAGCCTATGTCTCTAATGGACACAGGCAGCCTGTAAATGGTTCATCTCCCAGGCCCCTGCTTGTAAATATTTCACCTCCCAAGCCCCTGCTTACACTTATCAAGAGTCCAGAATTTGTCAGAGATTTGGGCTGCATGACTAGACTTATAAAGGCCCTTGTGGTTGTTAGCCTAGAAAACACCTATGAACCTATGAACTTTGACCATCACATATCAGCAGTGATGAGGAAGTCATTTTATGTGGCACAACTTATAAGTAAAGATATTGTATCCAGATCCAGGGAGATTATAATCCCACTGTACACAACCTTTATTAGACTGATAACACAGTACAATGTGCTGTTTGGAATGTACTCAACTAGGTACTTATAACAGCTAGAGTAACCCCAGAGGTTCCTTACTAAGAAAATGCAGGGTGTTAACAAGATGTCCTAAGAAAATAGACTGAAAACCATTTCCCTTTACTCTGTCTCCTATCAACTATTAAGGGCTGACCTATGCCCCACCTACAAGACACTCACAAATCCAGCCTTAATAGTATGGCTACATATCTGCAAGATAAACAGTATGAGGGTCACCCATTCTAGAGAGCTAAATTTAGTCAGTGAATTATACAGAACATGCTGAAGAGTTAGATATGTGTTCCAGAGATTGCCCCTTCTTTGGAATAGGCTTCCCATTCTCATTAAGCAGAGTCCTTCTCTGGCTCTCTTCAAAACCGTTCTCTATTGATGGAGGGGAATCTTAAATTCACACTTGGGTGGTGCCCATATCCCTTATGGAATGCAGCAATCTGTAAAATCTGCAAAATGCTCAAGGCATAAGCACAATCCCATGCCACCCTCCTGTCTCTAGGTGCCATATACTGGGTAAAATTGGGTTATATTGGCTAGGCTTGTAGAGGCTCTTCAGCCGTTAGCCTAGTAATCTCCTGTGAACCTATAAAGTATAGCCATTTATTTGCAGAGAGCATGAGAGTTAATTTTCCACTTTTTCTGTCTGCTATAAATTAGGGGCATTTTTGAGGAGCTGTTCACCATTCAGTGGTGGTTAGCAGTACCCTGTATAGTAGCAAACAAATAAAGCTAGTGTTTAGGACTTTAACCTGTAAAACAGAAAAGCTTTGCATGGAGATAAGCTTACAGCAGCTAGATAGTATCATACAGTACTAAGATCATACCATTAATTGACATCTAGCCTTTACCCTTGAAACCACTTAGGTGACCCCTGTAAAATCAAGATCCTAAACCATAATAACCCAACCCTGACAGGTCCTGATGGGTCTACTTTATTTACACGAAAGCGTAAAACTGCAAATACATATGGATCGAATCATATGCATCGAAAGTGCAAGCCGTCGAAAACTGTAAATGGAAATCTCCGTAGGTGGAGATTTCCATTTACTTCAATGTAGTACGATCTTGGAGTTGGTATATTTAAGTAGCGGGGGTGTGGAGGTGCATGGGGGCTTGCCCCCTGCCTACATATTTTTTTCTGTGTATTTTTTTCTTTATTAACTTTCGAACATTTAAGAGTTCGATGCATATGTGTCGATCTTTATGCATTCGAACTTTTGAACGTTCGAGTTAATAAAGTAGACCTGGTCCTGACAACATAGATTTGCAATCCCCTACTATTCCTGTGGCCAGTTTGGCAGATATGGGCATCCTGAGACAATGTAGCAATTATCTCATATACTCAGACAACCTTTTAATCCTTAAAGAAACTAGCAGAGTATGTGAGAGATGTACATACATAACTTCCTTGGAGGCAAAAATCTCACTTGCAAACAAGGTTGTCAAACACAGACTTCATCCTTCACACATACTGCTTACTACACACCTTTTTATGATGAGGCACTTAAAAGAAACCTTTCCAAACCTCAAAGACCTCCTATGCCATCAAACTGCCACACTGTCAGCAATCACTAAAGCACACACCAAAAGCAACACCTAACACCACACATAAGCCTATGCCCACTGATCCCCAAGAACAAAGCACATAAGGCAAAGAAGCACTTTACCTAGTACTCTCATCATAGGGTATTGTATTATTTGGAACAGATATTCACTTCTCTCTCCGGGATGGACAAGGAGAAAATAATGGATAGTTGCCCATCCTTTAGCTAGTATCTGCAATATAACACATGCATTCTGGTCACTGCACCACAGGTATGAATAAGATTCTATCACAGTTCATGTGGGTGCAAATTACCTAAGGTGTACCTCACTGGACTATAAGAAAAGAGACATTATGGATCTCTGTATATATTTGTTACTTTGCACTGTGCAGCATTTTACCTTCACCAGAAGATGAAGCCATGGTATAAACAGAAAATGATTGATTTTAATCACTGGTTTGGTTTCTGTTGTTAATCCAGGGGAGTCCAATATCTATCAGCATGGGAGGACATAGTAAACAGACCACTTTGCTTTGCCTAGGATGATCTGCACCTCTCCCTCTCCCCTCTGGCTTTTGGATATTGGCCAAAACTCTATTCATCTCCTTACAGCCTTTTTGGTGATGTCAAAAATGACAGAACTACCAACACAGCAAAAAAAAAACTCAACACAACCTTAAGGTGTTACTGCTCAATGCTGGGAGCATAAAGAAGAAACTCCACACCTTACAAGCTCTGTTCACTCTGGACAATCTAGACATCTCTGCTGTTACCAAGATTTGGGTTAAAGCCGCAGAAAGTACTCCAGCAGTGGAAGGCTAAAGTGCCTTCCTCACATTTAAACCAAAAGTAGAACAGGCAGGGGCTAAAGATGGAAATGTCTCAATCTCTGTTAGCAGCAAATACAACTCTAGGTTGGTTAAACAAGATGATACCCTGGAGATCATCCAAGTTTCCATAGACATCATTCCCTCCCATGTAGCGGCCAGCTACAGGTCACTATCTATGGCTCACAAAGCTCACAACTCTTACCTAGACCTACTATTGGGTTTCACCATCCAACCAAATACCATATTCATAAGAGACTTTAACTATCCCTGTATACACCGGGGAATGTAAACTGCCTCTAATTCATAGGCACAGTGTTTTTCTTGGACTTCATCAACACAAACACCATGGACCAGACTGATCCTCTGGTTGTACATGTTGGACCTAGTACTCAACAACATGGGAAAACATTGCACCCCATCCCCATGTTACATCCTCATTTGTGAAGTTGGACCACAAAGCTGTTTCCCTCGAAATAAAATTCAGTCCAGAAGACCCAACTAAACCTGTAACATTTAAGAACTGTACTAAAGCAAACTATATCCTATTAAGTGATAGCTTGTCAAAATTTATGGTTGCCTCAAACCTAGAGAAGACAGCTACCTATCAGAATTATTTACAGAAATCCTGTACAAGCATATGAATGGCTGTATTGAGGCTGCCATACCTACCAGAAGTAAGCCTAGATCTAACACAAAAAAACAAACCACACTGGTAGAATCCTTACCTTATATATATATATATATGTCAAAAAAAAAGTCATGGCCAAAATCAGAAAGAGCACCTCTCATAGAGACAAGAGTTCTCTGATTCAACTAAATAAGAAACTAAGAAGATGGACCTATCTCATTTTGGCTTTGTTAAGGGCAGGACTTTCCTACTTAACTTGGTAGACTTTTTCAGGAAGATCACCATGACTATGGGTGAGGGGAAAATGGTGCATATCACCTACCTTGACCTGGCCTAGGTGTATGCAATAACTCACTACGGTATTGTTGACATAACTCACTGGATTTGCAGCTGTCTCATAGATAGGACCCAAGAAGTCAGAATCAATGAGACCACCTCCACCAAGAGACCAGTCACCAATGGAGTACCCCAGGGCTCTGTGTTGGGCCCACTCCTGTTTGGCATCTACTTCTCAGAAGTCAAGGCTAATGTCAAACACCCCTGGCTTTCCAGTTTTGCAGATGACTGTAAATTTGGAGCTATCATAAATTCCCTCCGTGACACCAACATTCTACAAGAGGGTCTAATACAAGCAAATGACTGGTGCAATAGCCACTGATTAAAATTCAGTGCAAATGCATTATAGTGCCCTTTGGGAAAGCATCCACCCAAGCTAATTACTTATTCGATAAAACATACATAAGAGTTGACCTGATAGTTAGGGATCTGGGAACACATGTACACAGTAATCTAGCATTCAAGCAACACATAACCAAATTTGTAAGGAAATCATTCTATGCCACCCAACTCATAAGCAAAGGTATAGCACCCAGGTCTAAGGAAGTAACAGTACCACTCTACTCAGTCCTTATCAGACAAATCATTGAGCACAGTGCCCCCTTTGGCATGTACTTAGCCAGGCACTTGCAACAGTTGGAATGCCCTCAAAGGTTCCTCACCAGGAGAATCCAGAGTATGAATACCCTGTCCTACACAGATCACCTTAAGGTACTATATCTGTATTCAGTCTCCTACAGGTTACTGAGAGGTGAGCTATGCCAAGCATACAATGCATCCTTGTATCCAGCTGTAATGGATCTCTTGCACATCAGCAAGACAAACAACACCAGAAACACTGCATCCAAGGATCTGAATGTTGTCTACAACATAAATTGAAGCTGCTAGAAGAACCAATAATTGTCTCAAAGGATCTCTGTACTATGAAATAAGCTACCCAGCTATGTGAAGCAAAGTTCACCACTGACCCTGTTCAAAAGAAACCTTGATCACTGGATGGGAAATCCAAATTCAAACCCCCCGACCCATGTCATTGATGGACAGAAGTCAACAGTAAATAAATTAATCCCGAACTAACTTCCCCCCCCCCCCCATACACATAACCCTTAGCTACCTCCTGACTAAGATACCCCACCATATAGGTGTACAAGGAACTCTGAGACAAAACTGGGTCAAGTTGCATGGCAAGGCTTATAAAGACCCTGGGGGTTATTACCCTAGTATGAACTTATGAACCTATACAGTTAGAAAAAAATTGGAAGACATACAGCATGTAGGTGAGAAGACATATGCAAATAATGGTTTTGCCTTGTTTTACGTATTAAACATTTCATTTTTGTACAGAGTATCAATCAGTTACACTGAAACATACTTCTTGAGGTTGTCTTATAATACACAATACAATATTAGAAAGTAACAGAATATTTGTAAAACAAGAAACCATTTACTAAGTTAGCAAATATTTTTGCCAATGATAATATTCACCAGACAAATTGTGACTGTAACTATATTTACCTGACTGAAATTACTACTTTGATAGCTTTGTCAAGTTTAATACTTGGAATTGCATTTCATACCCTTTTATCCACTATGTTTAAAGCATTTCCAGGAGTTCTCTGAAAAAGGCTCTCTTTAAGATTTATTCTAAAGCCCTTTTGTACTACTGACTCCTTGTAGTGGCAGTAAGAAAATTCCATGTAGCCGGTCCAACATTTGAAAAGGCTTTCACAAGTACTTGCTGCTAAAATAGTGAGACTGCATCATTTTTATTATCATTGACAAATTATGACTGTTCTCTATAAGATAGCAGTAATCATAGCTAACTTACAGCTAATAGTAATCATATCAGAGTGCAGAACTCCTGATTGGTAATGTTATATTGTACGGTGATGAATATTAGTGTTGCTCTGTTTTGTATAGGAAGCCAATAATACTTTGCTTATAGGTGACAGTGATGTGAGAGAGTGAAGTAACAAGAGTTTGTTTACTGTCATTTGAAGAAGGTAAGAGCTTGTACTGGCTACTGGCTTGTACTGCAATAACTGTGAGACCATAAAATTGGTAGGAATGAGAATGTTCTTCATTTGACCATGTCTATATTATAAAAGATCACAGATGAAACTGATTGAGACACAGTACACAAAACAAGTTTATCTGCAATCACTTTCTTCAGAAAGCATAAATATGTGAATGCAATAAGTGCAAACCTAAACAATCTGCTTAGCTTTATGATCATATATTCTGGTAAGCTGACACTGTATTAAACATAACTACATTTACTAACATTATCAATAAGTGTTTACAAAAAAAAAAAAACAAAAAAAAAAAAAAACAGCACTTACACCATAAGTTGTAGCAAACATAATTGCTTTACAGATATAGCAGTAATAGCACAGAAAAATAAAATAAGTAACCCTACACTTCATAAAAAAAGGAAAATGCTACAAAATGCATGTACTCCTAAACTTTTTAATGTTTAAAACAGCACATTTTACATGGGGGGGGGGGGGCTTTACCCCTGCATATCTCCCAACATGGAGGCTGTACCTCCACCCCCCAGTAGCCTATATATATATATATATATATATATATATATATATATATATATATATATATATATATAACTCAGAATTATGCTATAGCTGATTTAAAGCAGGTTTACAGTAGCATAATCTGAGAGACTGAACCAATAATGATTTTAGTCACAAATTTTGTTCAGAGTAAAGCGAACACGTACCTAGATACAAATCACCCATATTATATATATATATATATATATATATATATATATATATATATATATATATATATATATGTTTATATATATTTTTATATATATATATATATATATATATATATATATATAGAGAGAGAGAGAGAGAGTTAAATATCTGTCATTGTATTGCACGTTTCATTTAAGATAAATGTTCTGTTTCTACTGCAGTGACAGTAGGTGGTATATTTTTATAGGTGTATATGTATATATGTTCTTGTCTTTTCCTTGAATACAATTCTAACAATGTTTTTTTTTTTTTTAGGGGAGTCTTCGGTACAAGAATTACCAGCCTTTCTTCAACCAGTCCACCTTTATGCCCTCTATGCTAGCTACCTCAAAAATGTTATATTTCTGGATATCAGAGCATGTGATCAGTAACCTTGCATTAGCAGCTCACATGGAAAAGCTCTTGGTGACCAATATTTCTGGAAATGAGTTAAAGGTATGGATTATTTCATTCCTAATTTGCAAGGTTTGCTTTTTTTGTTACAGATGGTGACTGCATCATGGGGTAAACTAACTTTTTCATTTGTTTTAGGAAATATTTCTAAATGCCAGAAATGAAATCCCTCCAAAGTTTCTGAATGAGGTAAGTGATTTTTACATTTGTATTTCTGACTGCTTTACATTCCAGAATAAATATTTTTTTCTGTAATATAACAGTCATTTAAAGTCAAGCAAATACATAACTTATACTAGAGTACATAATTCTACACTGCATGTACAATTCCATGTGAAAATTAGCAATTCTACCTACCAAACATAAAAAGAAAAATAGTAAACATTTCCATCTGATGAAACAAAATTCACATCCATAGCAACAAATCCATTGTGTGCCATATCAAAAAACAGCATCTTCATCCTGGCTAAGGAACTCTGAAGTCCAGCAAACACAAACAATCCACTGTAAGCAATAAATAAATAAAAATAATTATTTGAATCCCAGCATTAATCAATTACTGTGTAAAACACAAAACATAAACGCAGAAATCAAAAGTCTCAAAACCATGTTTTTTACCTACTGCAAAACTACAAAAACAATGCGTAAAAACAATGTGCAGTCCAATTTTAAAGCCCAAGCCACACCACCCCACAACTTAAAGACACACTTTAAGCCCAAACCCAGATGACCCAACCTAATCTGATCTCTAAATCCACTGAGAGCTGATGTACAAATGCATAAAAGAAACAAATATATTTAAAAAAAAATTTAATGCAAAAATGCCAAATTAACTAAAACCTAGCCAACCTTACAAATGATCAAAAATACCCAGAACAAATACAATACCCCCGAACCACACCACCAGTCAGTTAAAAAGAAAGAGAGAGAGAGAGAACCCTACTAACCCAGATGTCCCCATATGGCTGCCCAGTGAAGTCCACTTATAAAACTAATAAATATTACATCTAAGTTTTATTTACTCTGATTTAGAAAGGAAACTGTTACTGCTTACACACTACCTCTTTGCAATGTGAACCATCCACTAAAAATATAGTAATGTGTGTTTTTCTGCTGTCCTAAAAAAAGTCTGATTCCTCAAAGTACAAGTAACTATGTAAGTGTACTAAAAATACATAATAACAGGACTGTGTAAAAAACAATGGTTTGTGTGTGTGTGTGTGTGTGTGTGTGTGTGTGTGTGTGTGTGTGTGTGTGTGTGTGTGTGTGTGTGTGTGTGTGTGTGTGTGTGTGTGTGTGTGTGTATGCAAGCATGTGTGGACTGGGGGCTCTAAAGTCTCACAAATTATAATATGTAGTACTATAGGGGTATGGGACTCATAATGTGACTTGTGCCTTCACTCCATGACAGAAATTCAAAGTAAGTACTGAAATGTGTATAATCACAAACAATATGATGCCTGAGTGGAGCACTGATTATCATAACTCACTCTAACACTGAAAAAGCATTTTGCATCCCCTGACTTGGTGTGAGAGGGTCTCTGGACCTCATCCCATTGTTATTTATATAGACCCTCCCTGACATTACTTTACCTTAGAGTTGTTGAAATTGTCTGATGTACTGCATCCTCAGTCTTCATTTGTATTCCTAAACACTCATACTTTTGTGGTTGCACTTGGAGTGTATCCCTGCGGTTCATAAAAGTTACCACTAAGTGTACACTTTTTGTATTCAAGAACATCCCTCTCACATTACCTGTACTGCCTGCTCACTCAGCAAGGCTACATTAAATGCACACTTGGTGTAGACTTAGTGGTAACCTTTATGCATCCTAGCCTAAGTCATGACAACCTCACAACTCTATAGCACTTCAGTGTGTCATTTGACTTGCATTTCTGCAAAGCACATGTTCATGGCTTCTCCCCCCTGCAATACTTGAAATTTTGCTTACCTGGCACCTTAGTTAAACATATTCTGTAAATATCCTCAAGTGTATAGCTGGAATTCTTCCTGTTTATCACAGAGTGTTTTTAAAGATTTACGAGAATTTTATTTATTCCCTATAACATAGTATAAGACATATATGACTTTGTGTGACTTTGTATGCCATGTCATTATTTTCTGTGGGAGTGGGATTACCATCATTTGCATACTTGAAATACTGCACTTTAATTGGTAAATCTAAATCAGATGAAAAGACGTTGGGTGACAGATAAATCTCTGTAGTACTCCATGTTAAATATTGTACCAATCAAAAGTGAACCAAATTCTAACTATTAACTAACAAAAAGTTAAATCCCTTTAAATAATTCTTTCATAGTTAAATAAAAAATATTCAAACTGTACAGCTAGGTTTCATTTGCAAAATGCACACTATGTCTGTTAAGTATTCAAACGATACAGCTGAATTTTAATTGTAAAATACAAGGCATGTGTGCTAAAAACAAATAATTTCATTATATTAGTGTTTTGTAAGGCGGCTATCCCAATACACTCTCTGTCAGCTGTTGTACTCTACTTCTTTCTATTGCTCTGATTTCAAATGTTTACAATGGGTCTTTAAGATCTATCTTATTTTGATATCAGAAATTGTCTGCATTAGAAGTATGTTTTCCTTTCTTGATTTGGAACCCATTGTATTGCTTTTTTGTTAACATTTTCCACAAGGCCTAATGCAGCATCTGCCCAGTTAAGTGGAATCTGATGATAACTGGTGGTATTTCTGAAATTTTGTGGAATTACCTTTTGAAATGGTTTGTAAGAACCTCTCAACTAAAGCAATATTTTCTTAATTTGCAGTGTATGACTAAGCTTACTCTAGGGGATATGAGTAAAAGGTAAATATTGGATTGAGGTCTTGTCATTGGAAACTGTCTTATTGTCATGATTCAGATTTATGTAGTGCAGGTGAGACTGAAACTGATGGTTTTCCATTGTAAAACCATATGTAACTGTCTCTTTCATATAAAAAGTCCTCTCAATAGCTAGACAATCTATGAAGGATTGAGGATTAGGCATGCATAATAATTGTTTGAATTCTGTTCTTGCTTAAATTTGCTGTCTAGATACACTTTAATTTTATCCAGTAGTTGGCCAAAGAATGGATTTGCAGAAATAGATTCATCTAGTAGCTGGACTTTTATGTCCTCTGGGTAGGACTCTGTCCAGAACCAATCATACCTACATAAACGTACCCCACTGGTAGACACTGTGAAGGGAACACCCATTGCATTTTAAGCACATTCCACACACAGAATTGTGGATGTCAATTTTTCCTATCTCTTCAATTTTCTCTCTCTATCTCTCTCTCCTTTTCCTTTTTATAAAAGCTTGATTTTTCTCATGTAATTAGTTTAAAATACAGTTTTGTTAAGTTTATGTGTCAAACAATTTGTGGCTTTCATAGACGGGCTTTGGAAAATAAAAAACTCTACTTCCATACTTATGTAAGATCTTTGATTATTTGTCAGTGACGTGATGCCAAAGGAAGATCCATCTTGGGTTATTGTCCTGAAGCCAGTGAAATTGTGGCAGGATCAACCATTAAATTAATATATAGATCAGGGCTATGACTCTGAAGCCCATATAATCTGCCAGTAATTTGTATGGCGATTCATGTGTGTCAAAAAGTTGAAAAATTTTATTAGAAATGCCCTTAAATATATAAAACAATGGAGTGAAAGAAACTAGATAGCCCACCTCATCCTCACCATTTCAGAGGTTCCCCTGTTAGCATATGAAAAGTCATCAGTGAGCTATCCAAAAGACTCCTCCAAGTAACTTGCTGTCAATCAAAGGTTGTATCTTCTGGGGACTGGGGGAAGCTAAAGGATTGTCGTTAATGTATCATCAGGATCTAAGTCTGGACCAATAAACAATTCAATCTGTTGCATATACAATTCTTCTTCTTTTTTCTCCTGTTTGGAAATTATTGGGGATGGAGATCTTTCTTTTTCCAAGACCTTCACATATCTATGACTGAACAGACAAAGGTTCTATTTGAATATTAAAGAGGTGACACAGCTCTATGGTGACTGTAAAGGCTGACTCCTGAAGTAGTTTAAAATATTCTTCATCTTCAACAAATCATTCACATTCAAATAGCTTGAGGAAGCCAAGCTAAGTAGATAGCACCAGTGTTTTCATTATTGATTTTACCTCCTTCAAAAGTATTGGACCAAAAATTATTTTCTGGAGTCTCTAAAATGATATATTTATTCTACTTTTTATCATAGAACCTCACACAAATTTTCTCTCTTCTCTTTCATCTTTTCTTTTTAGAAGTATTCAAAGCCTCATTGTTTTAGAAATGTGCTGTATTTTACTTTATTTCTTTTCAGATAGATAAGAAAAGCGCCTTTAACTTCCTAAGTCAAGTTGCCTTATTACATTTTCATGTTTCAGATCCTGCTCTATAATGCTGTGGCCCAAAACAAAATTAGTAAGCTGTATGAAAATCATTACGGGAATTTGACCAAATTCACATTTATTGGTAGATTTGAAATGGGAATACGTACTCTCCTTATGAATTTTTTGAAGATATTTTTATAATACAATACTTGAAGTACTTAAGAAAAACAACAACTTTGAATGACTTTATGAGCTTACATTAATACATTCATAAAGAAAACTCTGCCAAGTGACTAATAGTTTGTCAGTGGTGGGAAGAACTGAACAGTCATGTGCCATTGCTGCTTATAGTAGACCTCTTTAACCTGCAAACATTAATATCTACACAAACCAATGCACAGAAGATTGTTAACAGACTATATGGAATCAAAACAGCTCACTATGTAAAACTAATTGGAGTGATGCATTCAGAGGAAAAATACAGAAGAAATGTTGCAAGTTTTGAAAGGGAAAATGTTTGAATGGAAAAAAAAATGTTTGACATCAGGATTTTGGCTCACAAGGTCAGGAGGATATATTTCCATAAGAACAAGAAACTTAAGATGAGAGACAATACATATACGGAATGGAAAAGAGGTTGAACTATAACTTTGAAAACTGAAATAAGCTGGGCAGACAAATTAAACACAGTGGGAGATGAGATCAAGACAAATGGGAAAAAAAATTATATACAGATTTTGAACATAACAGGAAACCATTTTATTTATATACAAGATGTTGCAGGAGTGAAAACAAACAAATTGATAAATTGTCTGCAGATTCTAACATTTATTCTCAAACACAGCAGATTATAAATATATTTACAAAATCTTATGCAAAATAGTTTGGCACTACAAAGGTGGTGATAAGTTGTCCCAGTAATATCCAGGTAACTTCAGATACTGAAATCAAATTAGATTATATTGAAAAGAAAACACAAACTGGACCCAAAAAGTACAGGGATGAAAAAAAATCACAATATTGACCTAAGAATACTTTAGTATGAATTTATAGTACAGTTATACCTGTTATTAACTAGGTCATTTAAGGATGGGGAGATTCCTCAAGATTGAAGACGTGGATGTATAAAACCCATCTTTAAGGGAAAGGGGAATGGGACAAACCAGAGTCATACAGACCTATAAGTTTACTTTCTTGTTATGGAAAAATAATGGAGAAGGTTACTTGGGATAAATTGTCAGAACTGGAAAGGGTTGGACTTGAAACCATATATCAGCGTGTATATCCTGAAAAGAAATCTATAACTACCTGTACATGATGGTTTATAACATTATAATAACAGCTATAAAAAATTGCTATGTTGTAATTTAGGTAGATTTAACTTCAGCCTTTGATACAGTCATATAAAAAAACACTGATCAATAAATTAGAGTAACTATGTATTGATGTAATCTTGATAAGATAGATAGCTGAATGGCTTACAAATAGTACATGGCAAGTATCATACAGAAAATGGACAAGTAAAATTCTAGTTTACAGTCAGGGTGTCCCACAGGGCTCTGTCTTGTACCCATGCTTGTTTAGGTTTCATCTTTCAGATCTATCTTTTTCATCTGCGGTGCTCTACAATCTGTATGCAGATGACTTGTAAATGCATAAACTGGTTATATGTATTACAGTAGGGCATGTCTACAAAAGAACTTGACTAAACTGACCATATGGCAATAGGAGAATAATATGCTGGTAAATAAATCAAAAACTAAGCATAGAGATTTGGGAGACATGATTGTCAACTGTCCAGATTTTTGTCTCATATTTTGGTCTGTTCCTTTTACAGTTTGTGATTTTCTTGGAATTAATTTGGACTGAAGTCACTAAATAACTAATATTTGAGTTTCAGATTTAACATCCTTCAGTCAATTAATTATAATGTAAGCTCTGTTATTCGAGCAACTTTCTAAGTTTATAAGTACAATTTTTAAATCTTTTCCTTACTCTGGGGCCTTTGTTCCCCCATTATTTTTGTCTTTGTCCAGATTTCTTGCTGTAAGGGGTTGATAGGTATGTTGAGAGACTAGACTGAAGGGTGAATATTTAGTTACACAATAATTGAATATGTCGATTCATTTAAGGACCTGGGCATATGGGTAGATCCAGCCTTGAGTTTTTCTTTTCTTATGAACCTATTGTTTAATGGCAATCTTACAACTATAGGGTGTATAAAAACATTTATAAAATCTAGAAAATAAAAAGTGATGAAATCATTGTTTGTAAATTAAATTAGACAAAATCTAGACTATGGAATAAAAATATGAGTAAATTGTAAAAAGAGTACAGAGGAAATATATCAAGGGCATCCATGGATGCGAAAATGTAAGTTATTATGAAAGACTAAAATATCTGAACTTATTTAATTTTGCTGGCAGCTGGAATGAATGCCTAAGAGCAGGAAATTCAGCATGACTGTCTATGAACACAGTATTTTTGAAACAGACAGAAAAATGCCTATCCAACGATACCATATTGTCTGGTCTAACTGAGGAGAAAGGAAAATCTGTTTGTTGATGATTTATTTTTATATGGAATGGTACCAAGGAAGAGTAGAAAAGTATATCCAGTTTGTTGATAAGGTTAACAAGAATACTTTTCTTAAATTTAAGTTAGCTTCCTGGACAGTATGGCTAAAGTGAATATCAGCAACAAATGTTTTAGGAGCAGTTTATATCCCAAAGATACTGCAGTTAATTATTTGTTATATTCTAGTATGTACCCCAAATTTATTAAAGATAATATACCAAAAGGGCAATTTATTAGAACATCAAGGCTTATATTGGATGATAAGTTATTCATTAAAAAATGACTTTAGTTTATTTCTAGATAGAGGTTATAAAAATAAGTTTTTGTATGATACTGTCAAAGATGTTATAGCTGAGAGACAATCTTGATCCCACCCCCATTTTAAAAGAGGGATTCACTCAAAAATGCAAAGTTTTAGACAAAATTTGTGTTTTTAGGTAGACATCACTATTGATTCAATAATTATTCATATCAGGGCTGGTAACTCGGCACGTAAAAATCCCCTACCAAACATTAGCGGACCGGAGTTCCGCTGTGGCGACCCCTAACCGGGATAAGCCGAAAGACACAGCAGCAGACACAGCATTAAAGAAACTGGAACATTATTTATAGAAACCCTGAGTTATATAAAACTGTAAAGGCTAGAGTGAGATTATTATATTATTCTGAAGTCCTAATGATAGGACGAAAGTGCTTAATAAAATATTATTGCTTGCCAACATTTGGCTGGTGACTGCCTAATTTTAACATTATCTTTTCATTGGTTACATATCCTGAGTTAAGAAAAATAGTCAGGGATGAGAATAATTTTGTTTTCATAAAAGGCGTTTCCATCAGAGTGTTTTCAAAGGAATTTGGATATGCAGAATAACACTGTAACTAATAAAATAGTGGGAATGCAACCCGTGTGGTAGATGTAAATTTGTTGCTATATTTACAAAAGCAAATTTATTTTTTACTCCATCTTAGTATGACTATATATGTGAGAAGGAGATCTACATGTGATGCTATGGGGTTAGCTTACATTGCTCCATGCAAAGGTTGTCAAGCATTTTACATGGGTATGACAACCAAAACTTTAAGTAAAAAAATGTTGTGGCACATTTAATGTTAATAACCCAAATAATGCTCTTAATAATCCTTTATTGGAATGTAAAGAGCAAAAAAATCTTTCTTTTTTGTTTTGGAGATAATTGATTTAGATTCCGGGGGAGGAGATTTCAAAAATAAGGTAGAACAAAGACATTTTGGCAGTTTAGATTGCAAATAGATAAGACTCCAGGTTTGAACACTGTTATTAATTTTATTTTCTGAAATCTAGACTGTGTAAAATGTATTCTGTTAAGGAATAGTATTTGAGATTATAAGTTTTTAAGTTAACTTTTTTTACTTTTTATTTAATTGTTAGTTATTTAATGTATTAATTTATACACTGAGTTGTAATTATTCACTGTGATGTATTTTGCCTCTATGATAGTATGATCTAAACAGCTGACAAAAAAACACCCATGTATTAAGATATTTATTGTAGAGTTTCTTTGTATGGGAAAGAGTAGTGGATGCTAGGTTAAGAAGGGACGTGATGATTAGTGATCAGCAGTATGGTTTCATGCCGGGAAAGAGCACTACAGATGCGATGTTTGCTCTGAGAGTGTTGATGGAGAAGTACAGAGAAGGTCAGAAGGAGTTGCATTGTGTTTTTGTAGACTTAGAGAAAGCATATGACAGGGTGCCTAGAGAGCAGTTGTGGTATTGTATGAGGAAGTCAGGAGTGTCAGAGAAGTATGTAAGAGTGGTACAGGATATGTACGAGGGTAGTGTGACAGCGGTGAGGTCTGCGGTGGGAGTGATGGATGCATTTAAGGTGGAGGTGGGATTACATCAAGGATCAGCTCTGAGCCCTTTCTTATTTGCAATGGTGATGGACAGGTTGACAGGCGAGGTCAGACAGGAGTCCCTGTGGACTATGATGCTTGCAGATGATATTGTGATCTGTAGTGAGAGAAGGGAACAAGTGGAGGAGACCCTGGAGAGATGGAGATATGCTCTAGAGAGAAGAGGAATGAAGGTCAGCAGGACTAAGACAGAATATCTGTGTGTGGATGAGAGGGAGGATAGAGGAATGGTGAGGATGCAAGGAGTAGAGGTGGTGAAGGTGGATGAGTTTAAATACTTGGAATCAATAGTTCAGAGTAATGGGGAGTGTGGAAGAGAGGTGAAGAAGAGAGTACAGGCAGGATGGAGTGGGTGGAGAAGAGTGTCAGGAGGGATTTGTGACAGATGAGTACCAGTAAGAGTGAAAGGGAAGGTCTACAAGAGGGTATTGAGACCAGCTATGTTATATGGGTTGGAGACAGTGGCATTGACAAAAAGGCAGGCGTTAGAGCTGGATGTGGCAGAGTTTAAGATGTTAACATTTGCATTGGGTGTGTCAAGGGTGGACAGGATTAGGAATAAGTATATTAGAGGGTCAGCCCAGGTTGGAAGGTTTGGAGACAAAGCCAGAGAGGCAAGATTACGTTGGTTTGGACATGTGCTGAGGAGGGATGTTGAGTATATTGGGAAAAAGATGCTAAGGATGAAGCTACCAGGTAACAGGAAAAGAGGAAGGCCTAAGATAAGGTTTATGGATGTGGTGAGACAGGACATGCAGGTGGTCGGTGTGACAGAGCAAGATGCAGAGGACAGGAAGAAATGGAAACAGGTGATCCGCTGTGGCGACCCCTAATGGGAACAGCGAAAGAAGATGTGATTTTAGAGTTTCTTTGTCTTGTAATTTATTCTAAAGAAGTCCTTTTTAGTGTGATGAAAGTGCTTATTAAACAGCAATCACTTTTGGTGCTAGAAATATAAATTTTTGTGTGCTATTTGTGCGTGTTTTGCCTTGAGGTTCTTTGTGTTAACAGAGAAACTCTTTTAGCTATGTGTTTTCTTTTGAGTATGACATTTATCTTCTCATTTCTTTTCCCTCAAAGCATCATGGTTTACATATTGTACTAATATCTTCCAAAAATGTACACAGTGCCCACAGAAGTTGTGCTCAGAGAAAATAATATATTCACAGACAGCAATCTAGGGTTCAGCAGAATCATACTATTGTTAGATATATCCATTATATGTAGTCTGTTGTTCTTTCTTTAAATAAGTTCTATACATCTATAAAATTAGGAAGTGTACATCTTATTTCAGGGTATTTAAATCCTTCTCATTATTTTCTGCATTGTGTTTATCTTTTTTTTGGGAAAAGGTATACCCCAGCTGCATTGCCATCCTGATGTAGAGGCTCCTGTTTTTCTTCATCTTTGGGTGATTCACAGTTTCATTTCCTTTGGTGTCTTAAGTGGCATTTTCCAATTACATTAATTTCAATTTAAATAAGAACTTTTTGAGCATTATTTTATTTTGGGGGAAAGTAATTATTTTTTCTGTAACATAATTTGTTGTTTTCCAAGGAAAAGTACCCTGATATTATTCCTGCAAACACTAGGATACTGTGAAATTTAACTAAAGTATTATTTGGACTATGATGGCAAGCCAAGATTTGTTTGCAAAAGTTGAGTGAGGGTCAGTTCAGACCGAAGCAGTTTAAATACATACTTTTGTTTGCCTCAATACCTTCTCGGAATCCATATGCATCTGCTTTTAAAAGATAAAAGCAGTTTTCATCAGCCAGTCACGTTTCCAGGTAATTTAGTTAGTTATGTTATGTTCTTTCATGATGTAATCATAAATAGTTGCCTACAAAAATCACCATTATTGGGGTAATCAATGAAAGAGAATAAAAGCAGAAATAAATATTCATGGAAAGCTATGTGAATATCATATTCCAAAATTATGCAAATCTGGAACATATGACTTTCATTGTAACTCATCATAATTTAAATACTACCAATGCCATTGTAAGACATTTATTTGAAAGCCTTTTAAATATACATTTTTGTGATATAATTATGCAAACTTCACTTACATGTACTCAAGCACTGTTGCATGTCATGGGTGTGTTGAAAGCTTATAAAACACACCGCATTGTCATTATTTTCAGATACAGATTATAAAATCTTTGTCAGCAAACCATGCTGTTTCAACAATGACATTTGTAGATTATGCCAGACTCTAGGTTATACAGATTTAGGCTAATGAAATATTGGAAAACATTTATTATTTATTTAACATTTGTTGACTGGGAAAGTCTGACTAGGACAGAGCCTATTTTCAGTGGAGGCCCAGGGAGAAATACTCCAGACATGTCCTTGGAATGTGGGAAGAAACTGGAGTACTTGGAGTAAATCCACTTGAATGCCAGGAGAAATATGCAGACTCTGCACAGAAGGTACCCCAGCCAATAATTAAACCGGATAACCTCTTGCTATGAGGTGATAATGTTAACCACTGCAACAGTGCATCACCCAAATATAGTGGGCTCAGCAAGTATAAGCAGAAACTCCTAGGTATGATAATCTTAAGTTTTATTAGGACATGAGTGCCCAATGGCTGGATTTGTGAAAAGGAATTATTTCAGCTACCAAAACAGCTGTCTTGCAAAAAGGCAGGAGTAACAGTAGATTTCTGCAACACCTGCCATTTCCATCCCACATCCCATCTAAACATGTAGATTTGCAACCAGTAAGAAACAGTTCAGTGTAAGTTACAAATCAGTATCTAAACTGAGGCATATGCATGAAAGAATAGACAGAGCTTACTTTGATGTCACTACTCATCAGGTCCTAGAAAAGGAGGCAAAAGGGGGCTTATTATTTGGTTGTTACCCATGTAAACTCACTGGACACAACTGGCCCATCTCAAAGGTGACCTCCTGAGAGCAATGTTAGGTTAAATGACTTCCTCAGACTTGAACAATTTGAAAGTAGAAATTGAGGAGATTAAACCCAGGAGTACAAAATGAAGGACATTAACAGTTCATAGCCTTAACACTCTGAACTAAACTGCCAGATAAGAGGGGGGGGGGCCTAGATGGCGAACTGAAAGCAGTGAATTTTGAGAGCTCTTAAAAGTAGTGTAATAATATAGGAAAACGTGATTATTTTCAAATTTAAAACATCAGAAATCTATAGATAAGCTACTAAACTAAATAAATATCAGTTGTGGTGGAGATATACAAAAATGTTTCTGTCAAGTAACTTGGAGATATATTGAGTCACTGAATATGAACAACTCAAGGAATTCTCATCCAGATGCTGCTTTGAAAAAAGAACTGCAATTGATGACCTCTACCTTACAGGAACTATTTTTGAAGATGGATGGCTTTAAAAATGACTTAGAAAACCTCAAATTAAATTCTCAAAAACAGACTGATACTCTTAAGGTACTCTTACAGCAACACCATACAAAAATAACAAATATAGAGACTACTCTAAATGACATTGAAGGGAGACTCAGAGAAGAAGAATTCCAAAATGAATTTCTGCTTAAACAGAATACATGGCTGCTTAACAAAATGGATGACTTAGAAATCAGGGAAAGGAGAAACAACATAAGGATCTTTGGTCTGCCTGAAAACACTGAAGGAGAAGACATTATTTCATTCTTAACCTAGATTCCTGAATATGTAGACTTGAAAGAGGGACTTTCGTTTGGAATTGAAAAGGCGCATACAGCACTGAAGAAACCTGCTTCTAACTCAACAAATAATCCACCTAGATCCATCATTATAAAATTTCTTTCATTTCTAGACAAGGAACTAATATTAAAATCTGCTTGGAGAACATCACCCTTAAAATACAATCAAAGCCTGATAAGGTTTGACAATGATTATTCTTCCAGAATACTAGAACAAAGGAAAAAAGTCTGGCCAATTATAAAACTGTTGAAACAAAACAACATTAAAGAACAGCTGGACTTTCCAGCCAAGATAAAAATATTTTTTGCCAATGAGATGAGAACCTTTAATGACTTAGAAGAAGCTACTATATTAATCAAAAACAACAACATAGTGTCTATACCAGAAGAAACTGAATGGATGGCCCCTACTCTTAAAAGAATAGTAATGTCTTTCGGCTTTTTCTTAAAAGAATAAAGGAAACAAATCCTTGGACTGATGCTAGAAAGAAGAAACAAAAAACTGATTCCAAGATAGATTCCCCAAAAAAATAAATCTTACAACTGCATCTCTCAAAGTATCAACTGATATGGTACATCACTTGTCATCTGTTTTTATTTAAAAAAAGGAGGGTTTCTTAAACAACTGAGAAAGAGTAATGATTTATTTAGAATGTTCAAAGAGTCCAATAATTCTTCACAAACAAAGGTAGGTCAAGATGGGTTACTATTTACATTATATATAAGCCAAGGAAAGCAACATATAATACAAACATAGAAGTTTATATTCCCCTGCTTGAACTCAGTGAATACTTATCGTGCTCATTTTTCAATGTTTTTACTTATAATAATTTAAGTAATTAATTAACTAATTCAACAAGGTACCATTCATCAGAGTTCAAACTCAAATGTAATAAATTAACATCATATATAATAGCATTAACAATAGAGTGTTTAGAAAAAAAATTTGGAGACTAATGCCTTCTTCAGCTAAAGTATGATTTAGAAATGTGATGTATATCCTCGTTAAATAATAGTAGCAAGTTCTTAGTACAAATGCCATCATTATTCTGTCTAAATATAGTTAATATAAATTATGGCAGGTATCACAACTATGAGTGCTGTTTGATCAATCCTGATATGGTGTGCGTGGATGCAGCTGTGTCTGGCAGCTAGTACAAATGTCATTATTATTCTGTCTAAACATAGTTAATATCAATTATGGCAGGTATCACAGCCTCAAGTGCTGTTTTATTAAACCTGACATGGTGTGTGTGGATCCAGCTGTGTCTGGCAGCTGTTGTATGTTGCCGTTTTCATCTTAGGGAAGCTGTGGGTTGCAGCTTGTGATCAAGGTTTACTAATGCTTGTGCATTAGGAAGAGACATTTGGTGTTTTAGCCTGGATCCAGGAGAAGGGGGTGGATAAAACTGTGATTATGATATTTTGACAGAGAATAGTTTGTTTATACATCTGCTGAGTGAGAGGTGGGAAGGCTGGAAGAATGTGTTATCTCTTGTTGTGGTGGCTTGTTGGGAGGTTTTTTTTTTAATCTGTTTGCTCTCCATTCTTTTCCTGGTTGCTGCCTCACTGAAAAGGAGGGAATTTAGGCTTGAAGTTGCAGTGAAGTGAAGCTTTGCTTCAGGTGTATTTTGAGCCTCTGATATGCAGTACACATACACACTAACAGAAACAGATGCTCCCAGGTTGCTATGGTAACAGAGACAGTGATGATAATGCTTAATGGCTTTGAGGAGCCTCCGAGATGATTCTCGGCAATGAAGTTTTTGGTTTAAAAAAATACATATATAATAAAGGAGCTGTTTTAAACCACATGCACACATATTGATAGTCTCCCAACACTTCGTTTAGCTCATTAAGTTGATCCTTGAAAGAAAAAAAAAGCACAATTTTATATTTAAAATGTATTTTGGTCCAAACACATTAAGGACTTACATAAGAGTGGAAGTCTGGGTTATTGTGAAAGACTAAGAGCACTTGGTCTTGTGCAGTACCCTTTGCAGTGGTCTGGGAGGTGAGCTTGCTCGGACATGTTGGGCATATGGGGATAGCTGATTCTAGGGGTGTTTGAGGTTGCGGGGAAGTGCTAGAGAGTCATCAGATTTTCTTTATGGAAATATCTGTGGGAATGGAAGGTGTGTTGAATGGTTCACTGGCAGAGTTGCCACTGCATGGAACAGGCTGGTAAAATGGAACAGGACAAATACTGGTTTGGATATTTTAAGAACAGCCTGGAAACACATCACATGAACTATTGAATGGTATTCTGGCAAAACTGGATGGGCGTTGTTGCCCGTGCTTGAAGTACTGATATGTGTGTATGTAAGGATGGAAATATAGTTATAACAAATAAGAAACTAGAAGGGTCTCATAATTTAAAGTCTATGGACTGTATAAACATCCTTGGAATGAGCTGATAATAAGAATAAGCATTACAGCTTGTGGTCTCTCAAATAAGTAAGCAACAGCCAAAAAAAAAAAAAAAAAAAACCACAATAGTTATGTAATGTATGATTTTAGTAAAACTAGACATAAAATATATAATCATCATGTAAGATGAAGCAATCTGCTGAACTTAGATATTAAAGACAGGATTTAATAACATGGGCTTGTGTATAATAACACTACTGTCTTAACTTGTCATTAATGACACACTATATTGAACATCAAGGGGAAGCATGATGTTTTTTATGTAAGTAAATATGCATAACAAGTCATGTAATTGCTTTAACTTGAATTGTAGTTTTTGTAACCCATCTTGACCATATATAATACTTAAGCGGTTACCAAGGTAACTAATGTTTTATACATGACATCAAATTGACAATGTTTTTCAAGAGAAACAATAGAAGCCTGAACTTGAAATGTCACAGAATGTAACAATCATATTCTGAACAGTTAGTATTAAATTGACAATGATCACTCAGTTTAACCTTTGCTAATTATGGAAAATAGAATGCTGCCATTTAAATCTAAAAACTTTCAGTATATGCCATAAAATGGCAATTTATGAATATGGAAAGGGAACTTGTAATCATTAATCACAATAAGTGAATTTGTTGTTTTTAACCTTTAATTTCACTCATTTTGTAATAAGAAATGACAGATATGAAAATCCTTATGTGTAGGACATGGGGGGAAGAGGGATGCAATGATAATTAAAATGCACTAACTTTCATCAATGTTCACATAAAACAAACTTGATGCTTTAAGTAAGTCAGCAACAAAGTGATTACTTAAAAGCTGGCAAATAATGAAATATAACTTCTCATATATCCAGTAAAATATGTTGTATTATAAACATTAGGTATAAATACTATTACCATCTGTTTATATTAAGTAATACATTTTGAAAGACTTCATCAATAAGGGTGAATATACTAAATAACTGTGTGCTATAATCTTTTATTGAGGTTTTATATATGATACATCCTAATTACTATTATTGAATTGCTTATCATCTATCTTTCATGTAAATAATTGCTTATACAATAAGTAGACATCTATATTGTATTAGAATTCTGTCTAATCTACACTAGTACTATATCTGTTCAAAATAATATAAATATTGCTTATTCCTATTAAAAATATTCTCCATATAATAATTCAATTTATGGAGCTCAGATGTTCTGGATTGTCAAGGTATGAGTGATAATCTGAAGGACTTAGGTTTATCCATCAGATTAGGAATGATTTTCGTTCCATGGCTAGTGCGGATCTTAGTTTTGTTAACATTTATTAATTTAAATTTGTTATTTCACAAAAACATTTTTAGTATGCCTGACCAAAACATTACTTTACTGGTAAACACTCAAAGTAAAAAACTGATAATTTCCTTTAAAAGCTCAAACATATGCTTTATAGTTATTAGAGGAAATGTATAATAGTCACAATAAAACAAAAAATACATAGTCTAAACATCCTAAGAATGATTTAACTTTATTATCTTTAAATACCATTGGCTTAAACAATCCTAGTAAGAGATCAAATCTAATGAAATATTTAAAACTGAACAAAGCACAAATTGTCTTCCTTCAAGAAAATCATTTCAGAAGAAATGACAATTACAAATGGAATCCTAAGGAATATATGATATTGGCGCAATCCACTTATAAGACAAAGACAAAAGGGGTAACAATTTTATGGAAAACAAATGTGATTGACCCAGAAATCATTTATAAGTATGAAGATAAAGAAGGCCTTATGGCATTAGTAATAGTTAAATATAATAACAGAATATGGACCCTAGCCAATCTATACTGGTTCTCAGGCATTGGAACAGGAACTGTTAAAAAACACTTGGATTTAATTTCCAATAATTATAAAGGCAACCAGAAAAAAATAAAACTAGATCTGCAAGCACCCATATCCTGCAAAGAAATTACAGCTCCAGGTATAGATGGCATAATTATGGAAATATATAAACTTTTTCCTTCAAAGATAGTATCCCTCTTCCATAAAACTCTATTACAAATTCAGTCACAAGCTTTAATTCTACCCTCTTGGAGATATTCCTTAATCACACCAATTCTAATGGAAAACAAATCCCCAAACGTCTGTGCCTCATATAGACCTATATCATTATTAAATAATGACTATAAGATATTTATGACAATATTAACTAACAGAATGAAAATACCACTATCCAAAACAATAAATAATGATCAAACTGGATTTATATATCATAGACACACACATGACAATATTAAAAGGATCATTTCTCTTATAGATTATGTTAATAAAGAAAATACAGAAACGCTCATAATTGGCTTAGATATAGAGAAAGCCTTTGATTCCCTAAATTGGGACTATTTATTCAAAATCCTAATGCTATTTGAATTTTCTGCATCCTTTGTTCATCTCCTAAAGAATATAAATACAAATAATTTAGCATATGTCAAGTTAGGTCCCTTTATCTTTGAATCTATACATATAACAAAAGGCACTAAACAAAGATGTCTCATGTCACCAATTCTATCTGCTCTGGCTATTGAAATATTGGCAGATTCAATTCATAACAATATAAAAATCAAAGGAATAGATGTTTCAGAACAATACAATTCTAAAGTAATGCTATTTGCTGATGGCATATTACTAACATTATCTAATACAAAAAAGGCATTAGAAGAATTAAATATATTAATTGACAAATTTCACATGACTTCAGGACTCTGTTTCAATAAATCAAAATTGTTATTTTTAAATAAAAAAAAGAAGTACAGACTAAGGGGGATCACATCATAGGGAAACAAGAATCTACCTTAAAATATCTAGGAATTGAGTTATGCAAGGATAATAATGAATTAGTCTCAAAAAACTACAATAATATCATCAATACAATTAAAATCTCTGTTGAAAAATGGAACAAAATAATATTAACATTTGAAGATAGACTAGAGTTAATAAAAATGTTTTCACTGCCCAAGATCCCATATATAGCCTTGGCAATATAACTGTTACCAGAAAGGAATATACTTAAAGAAATAAATTCATGCTTAGTAAAAGTTTTATGGTTTCCCAAAAGAAACAGAATAGCTTTAATGCATCATATCAGACCATGGAAACAGGGAGGAATAAACTTTCCTGATATAGAACATATATAAAAGCATCAATATCTAAAACAATCTCAGATTGGATAAGTCCAAATTACTCTGCAAATTGGAAATAATTACTAACTATAATATCAATAAATTAATTTGATTTACAAAAAAAATTCAAATAGATAAAAACAATTTGCCATGGCACATATGTATTAGTATGCAATATACCATAACTAAACCCACTAAAACTCGTGTGATTAATTATTACAATGACTCATTTTTGGAAAATTATTAATGCAAATATAGATTTAAAAATCTGGTTTGATCTTTTAACACCATTTATAGTCACAAAGAACTTTCCACATAAAATATATAGAGAAATTATTAATTCCTGGGTGATGTTTATGAAGCTGGAAATTGATGGTGCAATGATGAATGTTGTTAGTGCATATGCTCCACAAGTTGGGTGTGTGATGGATGAGAAAGAAAAATTTTGGAGTGAGTTGGATGAAGTGGTGATGACGGTATCCAAGGGTGAGAGACTAGTGATTGGAGCAGATTTCAATGGGCATGTTGGTGAAGGGAACAGAGGGGATGAGGAAGTGATGGGTAGGTATGGTGCTAAGCAAAGGAATGCAGGGGGTCAGATGGTAGTGGATTTTGCGAAAAGGATGGACATGGCTGTGGTGCATACGTATTTTAACAAGAGGGAGGAGCATAGGGTGACATACAAGAGTGGAGGAAGATGCACACAGGTGGATTATGTCTTATGTAAAAGGGCCAGTCTGAAGGAGATTAGAGACAGTAAAGTGGTGGCAGGGGAAAGTGTAGTTAGGCAGCATAGGATGGTGGTTTGTAGGATTACATTGGTGATCAAGAAGAGGAGGATGAGTGTGAGGGCAGCACCAAGGATCAAATGTGGAAATTGACAAAGGGTAATTATGAGGTAGAGTTCAGGGAAGAGTTAAGACAGGCACTGGGTGACAGTGAAGAGTTACCGAATAGCTGGGTAACTACAGCAGAGCTAGTAATAGAGATGGTTAGAAAGGTGCTTGGTGTGACATCTGGAAAGAGGAAGGAGGACAAGGAGACCTGGTGGTGGAATGAAGAAATACAGGAGAGTATACAGAGAAAGAGGTTGGCAAAGAAGAAGTGGGATTGTCAGAGAGATGAAGAAAGTAGACAAGAGTATAAGGAGATGAGGTGCATGGCAAAGAGAGAGGTGGTGAAGGATAAGGCATACGAAAAGTTGTATGAAAGGCTGGATACTAAGGAGGGAGAAAAGGACCTGTACCAATTGGCTAGAAAGAGGGACCGAGCTAGTAAAGATGTGCAGCAGGTAAGGATGGTAAAGGATAATGAGGGGAATGTACTCACAAGCGAGAAGAGTGTGTTGAGCAGATGAAAAGAGTACTTTGAGGGGCTGATGAATGAAGAGAATGAGAGGGAGAGAAGGTTGGATGATGTGTGGATAGTGACTACTGAAGTGCAGTGGATTAGCAAGGAGGAAGTAAGGACAGCTATGAAGAGGATGAAGAATGGAAAGGCTGTTGGACCAGATGACATACCTGTGGAAGCATGGAGGTGTTTAGGTGAAATGGCAGTGGAGTTTTTAACTAGATTGTTTAATGAAATCTTGGAAAATGAGAGGATGCCTGAGGAATGGAGAAAAAGTGTTTTGGTACCGATTTTTAAGAATAAGGGTGATGTGCAGAGCTGTAGTAACTACAGAGGGATTAAACTGATCAGTCACAGCATGAAGTTATGTGAAAGCTAGGTTAAGAAGGGATGTGATGATTAGTGATCAGCAGTATGGCTTCATGCCAGGAAAGAGCACTACAGGTGTGATGTTTGCTCTGAGAGTGTTGATGGAGAAGCACAGAGAAGATCAGAAGGAGTTGCATTGTGTCTTTGTGGACTTAGAGAAAGCACATGACAGGGTGCCTAGAAAGGAGTTGTGGTATTGTATGAGGAAGTCGGGAGTGTCAGAGAAGTATGTAAGAGTGGTACAGGATATGTACGAGGGTAGTGTGACAGCAGTGAGGTCTGCGGTGGGAGTGACGGATGTGTTTAAGGTGGAGGTGGGATTACATCAAGGATCAGCTCTGAGCCCTTTCTTATTTGCAATGGTGATGGACAGGTTGACAGACGAGATCAGACAGGAGTCCCTGTGGACTATGATGTTTGCAGATGACATTGTGATCTGTAGTGAGAGTAGGGAACAGGTGGAGGAGACCCTGGAGAGGTGGAGATATGCTCTAAAGAGAAGAGGAATGAAGGTCAGCAGGACTAAGACAGAATATGTGTGTGTGAATGAGAGGGAGGATAGAGGAATGGTGAGGATGCAGGGAGTAGAGGTGGCAAAGGTGGATGAGTTTAAATACTTGGGATCAACAGCTCAGAGTAATGGTGAGTGCGGAAGAGAGATGAAGAAGAGAGTACAGGCAGGACGGAGTGGGTGGAGAAGAGTGTCAGGAATGATTTGTGACAGACGAGTACCAGTAAGAGTGAAAGGGAAGGTCTACAAGAGGGTAGTGAGACCAGCTATGCTATATGGGTTGGAGACAGTGGCATTAACAAAAATGTAGGAGTCAAAGCTTGACGTGGCAGAGTTGAAGATGTTAAGATTTGCACTGGGTGTGACGAGGATGGACAGGATTAGGAATAAGTATATTAGAGTGTCAGCCCAGGTTGGAAGGTTTGGAGACAAAGCCAGAGAGGCAAGATTACGTTGGTTTGGACATGTACTGAGGAGGGATGCAGAGTATATTGGGAAAAAGATGCTAAGGATGAAGCTGCCAGGTAACAGGAAAAGAGGAAGGCCTAAGATAAGGTTTATGGATGTGGTGAGAGAGGACATGCAGGTGGTTGGTGTGACAGAGCAAGATGCAGAGGACAGGAAGAAATGGAAACAGTTGATCCACTGTGGCAACCCCTAATGGGAGCAGCCGAAAGAAGAAGAAGATTAATTCCTAGGAACAGAAAAGATTTGTTTGTTGGCTCCAATGTATCAAAGAACTAAAAGTTTGAGATATGCAAGAAATAAAAACAACATACAAAATTCCACAACAGGACTGGCTAACTTTACAGAGTATTCTGTCATATTCGCAAGATTTAAGTAGAATAACTAACAATTCTTCATTTAAAGAAATATCTAAATTTACGAAATACATATATGAAATCATATATAATGACTTTGACATGGGAAACATTTAACTAAAGCTCTTGTATTATTAAATGTGAACGAAGGTCCTCATTTGAATAGGTCAAACATGTATCTAGTATGGACTATACTTGCAATTTCAAGGAAGCATATAACAAGAAGATGGAATACAAACACAATACCAACTTTGGAAGACTTCTATGGCCTACTGAAGACCACAGCATTATTAGAAATTAAAATTAAAGAACTAAGAATTTATCCAAAGCCTTTTATCAACAACCCTTGGGGAAAAGTCTTATCGTTGATTGACACTTTACAATAATTGATCAGACACTCTGATAATGGATTGGACATACTTATAAAGTAAGTGTATACATTAAGATCTGCTATAGTCTCAGGCTAATGTAAATAGTGTACATAGTTATTTAAAATGTTATGTATAAATACTATGGAATTCATTCAAATGTATCTGAAAGATAAACTGCCAGATAAGATGTAATAAAAGCCCAGTCTTACAGTCTGAATGTACCTGGGTTCAGTTGTTGATCTCCTCTGGAGGGAAAGCAGAAGTTACTGGTTGGTGTGTAAACTTTTGTTGCTTAAGATAAGTCACAAATAAATAAAAATAAAAAAAGAAATATTGTCCTTCTCTCAGGAGGAATATATAACTTTATCAGTCATGTATACAGCACTGAACTTTCATTCCTATGAGAAACTGAAGCTTACAGTTCTTTGGTAGGATGCTTTGCACTACAACATATGCTTAGAACTATGTATTTTTGCTTCTAGTTCACATAATCATAACCAGAGGTGTAGTTAATGATACACTATGTTTGTCTTGGTGTAAAAATAGTTGAGGGGTACTGTTTTGGCTATTTCAAAGGTAGTGAGTGTTCTCTCTTAGATAAATAAAAGAAATAAGTTTACACGAGTCACAAAGATTATTATTGCATGTAAACTGAGATATGCTTGTTAAGTACTGTGAACACCTAAAGGCATCACTGAAAAATGAAGAGGTTGCTGTGGAGAGTGACGGTATAGACGTTTGGTATAGTCTCATACCTAAATCTCAGATTTTTGCCTACAGTCTTCATTGTAAGAATAGATAACACATTCTTACCTCTACCACTTCCTTAAAAGGAACTGGTCGATAAAGTAATTTACTCTGTTGAAGTGCACCCATTAAACAGCCAGTAATTATACAGAATCAACAAGAAATGAATGCAAATTAGAAAACAGAAAAATCTGATATAGTCCATCATTTTGAGGGGCGGCAATATATGATTACTGATTGTATAGCTGATATCCGAATCACAAACAGTGAACCACTTGAAAGTTTCATATTTAAATGCTGAAGGAAAACACTGAATATGTTGACTCATCCAGTCCTTTGAGCTATGCTGTTACAATAAACTATGGTAGAAAATCTCTGCGAAAAACATTTGCTCTCTGTTGTTGAATATGCAACATGTCACTGTTTTCTGATTTTCTGAACATATGGCACAGTGGACAGTACCATCAGATAATAATTTTTTTTTTGTTATTATAATTGTGCAGCTTTTGCCAGGAATTTCTTTACAAGATACAGTGGTAAAGACGTGGAGTGTCAGCCCACCAACAGTTTCTTTCAGGCCAGAAGGCACAGTGGTGGTAGCTTATGCAGCAGTGGAGATAAACGCACTGAACAACCACGAAGACTCAGGACGTGTCTATTTTGAAATGGTATGTTCCATGTGAGGCAGCATTTGTATCTTAACATTCTATGAATTAGCTTAGAAATGCTGGACATGGTGGAGTGGAAATGTTTCCCTTTTTATAGTACACTTTGAAAGAAGGGTACAGCAATAACTGTTTTAAACCCTGCATTGTTTTACTATTTACATTTACATTTCCTGGTTAAAAGAGTGCAGGTAAGATTCAGGAAAACTTTGACTTTAGTTCAAAGGGGTAGCTGAAGATATTACGAGATAAAAATGATAGTAGTGATTCCCAAAAAAGTGGAAGCTAACACAAATAGCTTGCAGCTCAACAGAACCTGACTAACTTACTGTTCTATTGATCCAGAATGTGTGATTCACAGAAAAAAAGCAACAGTGAGCTGAAGGTACAGTTCTGTGTGACTCAACATGACATTCTGAGATTTCAGGTGGATGGTTCTGATTTTATGCACACATTGTATGGATTTCAGGTGGTGTTTCTGATTTTATGTGCACAGTGTGTGGATTTCAGTTGCATGTTTCTGATTTTAGCCGTGGAGTGTTTGGATTTCAAGTGAGTGTTTCTGATTTTACGTACACAGTGCGTGGATTGCAGGTGGGTGTTTCTGATTTTATGTGCACAGTGTATGAATTTCAGGTGAGTGTTTCTGATTTTATGAGCACAGTGTATGGATTTCAGGTGGGTTTTTATGATTTTATGCACACAGTGTGTGGATTTCAGGTAGGTGTTTCTGATTTTATGCACACAGTGCATGGATTTTAGGTGGGTGTGTCTGATTTTATCTGTACAGCGTGTGTATTTCAGGTAGATGTTTCTGATTTTATGCACACAGTGTATGAATTTCAGGTGGGCTTTATTTTATGAGCACAATGTATGAATTTCATTTTTTTTCTGATTTTATGCACAGTGCATAGATTGTAGGTGGATGTTTCTGATTTTATGTGCACAGTGTATGGATTTCAGGTGAGTATTTTTGATTTTTTGCACACAGTGTATAGATTTCAGGTGGGTGTTTTCAATTTTATGCCCACAGTGTGTGGATTTCAGATGAGTGTTTATAATTCTACATGCACAGTGTATTGATTTCAGGTGGGTGTTTCCGATTTTATGCACACATTGCATGATTTCAGGTGAGTGTTTCTGATTTTATGTACACCCTGTATGGATAATATTTTATTTTGTGTTTTATGTTTGTTGATGTAATGTGAAGGTGCAGTGAGGTTCAAGACTCATTTGTCCTGCAGTGTTTGTGATGAGAGCCTTTTCTGGCTACACTCCCAAATCTGATATGCAAGCAATATGCAAGCAACCTCAGGTTGTTGGTGCAATGACTTTCTCAAATAGGGGTGGCTGTATTAGGCCACAAGGGCACTTACCACAGCTTATCAATGTCCATACTCTTTATTATTCATGACAGTTTTGTTTGGAGTCCACTTTTTGAATCACATCTTATGACTCAGTGTAGTCTGTCTAGCTTGGTGTTAGTTCATACCCACCTGCTTGCTGCAGTCTCTTAACCTATTTGAACATCCACATATTTGACAGACACACTAACACAAAAGTTGATCTACCATATTACTAGTGGTAATCATATCTCTCAACGGGATCACTACTAAATCTCAAATTATGGAATCTCGGGACTCTGAATACCTAAGACCAGAATCTCGAGATTCCGTAATCTCAAAAGTAAAAAAAAAAAAAATAAATGTTAAAAAAAAAATAAATAAATGTTAAAAAAAAAAAAAAAATTTAGACAGATGTATGCAGTGGGGCAAGCCCCCCTGCAGCCCCCACACCCCCCGCACTTAAATATACCAACACCAAGATCACACTACAGTGGAGTGAACAGCAAAATTTCCATTCTGCTCAGCACGGCACTATTTTGCCATTCACTCCACTGTGGTGCGATCTCGGAGTTGGTATATTTAAGTTGCAGGGGGTGTGGGAGGTGCAGGGGGGTTTATGCTTTCAAAAATGTTTTTTTTTTTGTTTTTGGTATTACGGAATCTCGAGATTCTGGTCTTGGGGATTCAGAGTCTCGAGATTCCGTAATTCGAGATTTAGTAGTGATCCCCTCTCAACTGTACAGATTTTCACAGAATGTCCAGATTTTTGCTTCATATTTTTGGTCCATTTTTTATAAAATTGTGGTTTTCTGGCAAATTAGTGGCAAATCATTGAAGACTGAAGTTAGAAAATAACGACAGATGTTTGAGTTTCAAACTTCATACCCGTCAGAAAAATTCATGCTAATATAAAACCTGGTATTCTATCAACTTTCTAAGTTTGCTGGAACAATATCTGAAAAATGTACATATTTTTTGGGCCTTTATCCCACTTTTATATATGGCTTTGTCCAGATTTCTTGCTCTAAGAGGTTGAAAGGTATGGTGGTAACAGATCTGGAGGGATACAATATGAAAATTCATCAATGCATAATAATATAAAGGTTAATTATACAAAATCTGAAAAGCTAAATTAGTAGAAAAAAACGTGTTCACATTATGCATTTTCACAAGTGGCAAATCCTCAAAATTTGCACAATGTACAGGAACACACAAAAGTTTTCAAATGTAGGAAAGCCATAACCAACATACTTCTCAACTTTTTAGACCAAGAAATCTAGATAAACCCAAAAATGATAAAGGGACTATGGCCTGAAATCGGGAACAGATGCTAAATACTGGTTTTATAAACTTCTAAAGCAGCTAGAATAACAGGTTTTGTAGTAGTATGCATTTTCTGAAGGATATGAAGTCTGTGAGTCGAAGATCGGTCATTATTTAACAACTTCACTCTCAGTGGATTGTCAGAAAACCACATATTTTATGAGGAACAGACCAAGAATATGAAGCAGACATCTAGACATTCTGCAAAATTCTGGACAATTGAGCGGTATGATAATCACTGTCTGTTTTGTATTGAACAGTCTGGTAAAAAAATTGCCACACTATAAGAGAATAAGAGAAACTAAGTTGAAATTTGCTCTTAGATATGAAATGTATAGGTGTTAGTGAAAAGCAGTTGCTATTTTTGTAGTTAACCTCAAAATAATAAAGCAGAAAATTATCTGTCAAAGGGAATTCACCTAACAGAGTGTTTCCTTTTTCTGAGTTGATATCACCTTGGAGTACAAATATGCATGCAGAGGTTAGATGTGGGGGCACAGCTCTCCACATTGAGGATTTAGTGTGCTTACCCCCTACAAAAAGTCATCTTCAGTTTCCATTATGTAGTTATAGATATGGTTAGCTATAACAGACAATTTTCCACTGTGGTTATCTACAGTAAAACTGGCTTCTGTACCCTGTGCGTTGGAGGCTTTCCCAGAAGAAGGGGGAATTTTCTCCAATAATAAAGGAGGAGACATAGATAAGAAATAATTGGCATTATTTCTAAATAAAATCAATGGATAGTTAATTTGTAGGCATAAAGAGATGGTAAACCAGTTAATACAGAGGCATAAAGAGAAGACAGGCTCTTTTAGAGGTGAAGAAACCTGTCCAACCATATGGCTAGTTGCTGTTATATCAGATTAGTGTGCCTGTGGGTTGGGTGAGGTCCAAGCTATTATAGAGCTTAAAAGTAATTGTAAAGAAGTTAAGAAGATTAGTCTGAAGCAGGCATTTCTTCCTAAAATAACAAAAATGGAAAGAGATAGAAAAAGCATCATTGCAAAATTTACAATAAAACCAAGAAAATGCATCAAAGGAGGGCCAGGGTCGTAGAGATAAGGAAAAGTGACTGAGGGTGTTGTAATCCAAAGAGAAGACATAGTATTGGAGAGAAGTAAACTCATGAAAGGAATGAGTAGCAAGAAAAAAATCAGTGAATAGCAATTACTTGAATCAGTTAAACATTAAAAAAGTATCTTGTAACAAAATCGGCTGAAACTGAAACTTTCTACATGGAACAGAAAATCACATTTTATACAGAGACAACAACCTTTCACATTCTCAGTATGAAAGCTACACACCCACACCTTCAACTGTTATTTTTTTCCAGCGCATCTGCATTGTCAGTTAAAGGCATAAATGTGTCTAGTACTCGAGCCTTCTTTTCATAGAGCTATGTAACTTAGATTTATCAGTTTAAATGCTCATAATTTATACGTTATGTAACTATGTAACCACTGGACATGCTCAGCAGGCACTGGGATTCACAGAAAGAATGAAAGAGCTATTGTTAAAGCACAGTACGCGTCTCATTGTAGAATGGCCACACAATGTTGTTGCACAGGCACCTACAGGCACACACACACTTGTCAATGCATGGCTGCACACACACACACACACACACACACACACACACACACACACACACACACACACACTCTCTCTCTCTCTCTCTCTCTCTCTCTCTCACTAAATTCACAAACAAAACAGACACACATTCTCAGTTACACAGATACTCAGACAGTTGTGTGCACCCACACATACACATTCTTTCACATACGCGCAGTTATTTAGACACCCAGAAAGTCATGTGCGCACACACACACACACACACACACACACACACAAAACCTGATACAATCACAGTTATGCTAATTAACTAAGACAAATAGGCACCACCACGGAGTAAGTGCGCCTGTGATGTAGAAAATGTAATAAATATAAAATGTGTAAATCATTCACAGGAGCAGTCCACGGCTGGAAAAAACGTCTCTACTGCAGCAAACTATTCCAAAAGGCAGGTATAGCACACCAAATAATCCAAACATCGATGGCAAATACACTGTTTATTGAACAAGTTCAAAATGATAAGTGCTTTCACCTGTGCGGCTTCCTCAGACCAAACAAGTACAGATACTTCCCTTAAAAAACTCTCTTATATATCCCTGCTCACAAATTGTTAAACATATCATTAAATGTTTGGCTGACATCATTTCCTGACTGACGAGCCAGTATCCATAATGACAAAGATTCAGTTAGAAAGAAACAGGTAAACAGAAATTCATCTATTTTGTTAAGTGGCAATTCATTAAAAACTTATGAACATCATAAAATCATACTTTAAAACATCACTAATTAATATAATCAAAACAGTACACTTAATAAACCAATTTTAGAGCACATAAAAACTCATCTTATATATGTTTATGTATAGATGTATATAATTATGTGTAAGAAGTAAAAACAGAACAATCACTTCACTTATTTTAACCTCCTACTTCGTAAAACTGGTTTAAGGGGTATTTTATCATTCAGTCCCGGTCTCTTGTCTGCTCTCAGTCTTATAATACACTTGGATTCACAGCTCTTCGTGAAGTTCCTAACATCACCCCCTCTATTACTTGGTAAAACGACTTGTATAACTGAGAACTTAAATTGGTGTTGGGACCTGCATCCGTGACAAGTTTCGATAGTACAGACTGTCTTCGTGTATGATACAAATGCTCCCTCACCCTATCTCTCAATTTCCTGTCTGTTTTGCCTACATAGAATGCACTACAGACAGTGCATCGGGCAAGGTAGACCACATGTTCAGTCTGACAATCAATCTGCACTGGCACAAAAATTGTACTCTTGTTGCGTAACCGGATGTGTAAAAGATGTGCTTGTACCTATATACCTACAGAAATTGCATCTGTTACATGGTTGAGTGCCTGATGCCACCTGACCATTGTCATTCCTCTTCCTATTCCTAGGATGGCAAAGCCACTGTTTTAAATTCATTCTGTTTTTAGAAAAGAAATTTGATTTCTCTCCCACTATTTCTTTAATATGGTGGTCTACTGTTAAAATATTCCCATGCTTATTTACTATTTCTCTTATGTCAGTAGTATCTTGTGTATAATACATTGGTATTTTAACCTCCTTAACTGCTGACCGTTCCTGTGTTGTGCATTCCAGTGCCCCTACACTCGAGAAGTATGGACATGCTCTAGTCTGCCATAGCAGGTCCACTCCCTCAAAAGCTGTAGTGACCTCATCTAAATTGTAGCTCCTATCTAGGAGCCTCGTCCTCAAGTCTAGCAGTTCTTTCTCAAAGCCGTCCTGGGTTGGATTAAGCCTAGAGGCTCTCATGGCCTGACCTTTTGCTACATTCTTAAAGACATAGTTAGGATGCATGCTCTTTCTATGCAATAGCGTGTTGCTATGACATGCCTTCCTATGGACCCCTGTATTCAAAGTGCCATTATCAAGTCTCTCAATGTGCACATCAAGGTAAGAAATACACTGTCGTGAATACTCCATAGTGAAATTCAAATACTCAGTAAGCCCATTGATTTCAACTAAAAAGTCCTGTAACATTGTCTCCCCACCGTCCACAACAAAAACAAGTCATCCACAAAACATCTGTAGAATACTACATGTATACTAAAACTGCCTAATGGAAAAAGCTTCTCCTCTTCCCATGTGGCCATGACAATGTTGGCGTACCTATTGGCACATGAGGTGCCCATAGCCATGCCATCATTCTGAATGCATATACCCTCATTGTACATGAAAATGTTATTGTTCAGGATGACTTCCAAGAACAAACACATTAAATCTACAGTACGTACATCATAAGTGGTATGTAAAGACAGATATCTATGTACACTTTCCATGTCTTCATTATTCGGTATAATGGTAAAGAGATTCTTTACGTCCAAAATAACTAATAAATACTGTGCATCATCCGCAATACATTTCATATGGTCATACAGATCTAATAACAATTGCTTACTATCCTTGACAATATAAGCGTTTGCATCAACTACTGGTCTAAGATACCTCCCCAAATAAAGGGACAAAGGCTCCATAACCCAACCCCTGCCTGCTACTATAGGTCTCATGGGGGGGGGTTTGTGGAACTCTTGTGTACTTTAGGGAGCCCTTGGATGATTGGTAGGAGGGGGTTATTAACCCTCAGAAACTTAAACAAATCTAAGCCGATATCTTCACTTCTTAACAGATCGTCTAACATGTCATATACTTTATATACTTAATTCTCTACTTCTTCCATACTTATTACTGAATAAAACTTCTCTTCTTGTAATAATGCCACCATACTACCTATGCAATCATCACTGTCCATGACTACAATAGGTCCCCCTTTATCCACTGGTCTAATAATAATGGACTCATCATTACGTAAGTCATTCAGGGCTGTTCTCTGTTTAAATGTTAAGTTCCCTCCCTTCTTTTTCTTACCTAACAAATTCATCTTATGTATATCCTCGACTAACTTTGTGAATGCATCTATAAGTGGATGTTAATTCAGAATATATACACTGGGAGCCCGAAAATTAGGCCCTTCTGGATTAATCGTGTTGTTTCCAAAATCTAATTTCAATTGAACATTCCGTGAAAACATTTTCATATCTATAACGGTGTCTGTCACGTCACTTCTAGTAGTTGGTATAAACAAAACGCCCATATCAAGGACCTGGGTTTCATACATAGTTAGATTCCTATGTGATAAATTAATGACTAATGGGGGTTTACTAGTTCCCACATCTTTTTCAACATGAGCCCCAAGTGTTCTCCACCCGACCCTTTCTGTTTCTGTCTCCCTCTGCTCATAGATCTGTTCCTCCTGCTTTTGTATTGGGAGTCTATAGGGAAAGCAGTCAGTTGTGCTGAGCTGGTTCCCTGTACAAAGACATTAGAAGGAACTTTCTTCCTTACTACTGGTTCCAGTAGCCCATTAGGCATAGAAGGGGATATGTCAGTACCTGCATTCAAATTATTCAAGGTCTCTGTACAACTAGTCCCTCTATTGGTGGTGACACCAGTGCCTATAACCCCCACCTGTTACAGACGCATCATTACCAACATCAGTTGTACTTTCAGAATTATCAATCACATTTGGATTAATATTATTACTCATAATGTCATTATGTGAAGCAGTCGTGACAGTCATTTCAGTATGAGCTCCTACTCTGGTGTTAGTGTTATTCAGTTCTCTAGTCATGTTATGTCCAAGGTTCCTCCGTTCAAGGGCTCTATTAGAGTCAAACCTGGGCCAGGTGAATACATGACCATTCCTGAAATCATTTGTATCCCTCTGTATCTTACTTCTCTTTTGTTCCAATAGTCTTTTTTCATATAGTAAGACACTGTCAAGCATTCTTTCCATGCAAGAGTTGACTATTGCATTTGGGTACTTCGTATGAACTAATTGTTGCTGTTCCCTAATTTTGCCCCTCAAACGTTCCTCTTTGCAGCAAAAAAATCATTTAGTAAAGTCATGTAGTTCAAACTCACCTCGATGGTACGTTGTTGCCACTTATAGAGCAATTCAGGATAAAGATTGCCTGTGGTAGGTATCTTCAAAACTCTTAGTCCCCTCGGAATTATTCTCCTACGGATACATACTTCAAAATGTTGCCGTTGTAATTGCAATCTCTTGAGTTTCTAAAGATTAGGTTCCAGGATAGTAAACGCTTCATTCAGGTCAACAAGATTCTCCGACCCAACTGAATTTTGATTCTCCCCTTCTGTCACCTCGTATAGCATCAGCAGGTTCTCGTCACCTGATACACAGTCCAAACAAAGAGTCGCCCCTCGATCATGTGAGGCAACTCCAAAAATGGCGTTTGTGTTCCTGCCATGTCTCCCCGATAGTGCACCAAACAGCAATGCAAAAAAACTAAGACAAATAGGCAACACCACGGAGTAAGTGTGCCTGTGATATAGAAAATGTAATAAATATAAAATGTTTAAATAATTCACAGGAGCAGTCCCCGGCTGGAAAAAATGTCTCTACTGCAGCAAACTATTCCAAAAGGCAGGTATATCACACCAAATAATCCAAACGTTGATGGTAAATACACTGTTTATTGAATAAGTTAAAAGATGGTAAGCGTATAGTTTGCTGAAGTAGAGATGTTTTCGTAATTGAAACATGTCATGGATGCAGGCCCCCAACACCAGTTTAAGCCTCAGTTATACAAGTCGTTGTACCAAGTAATAGAGGGGGTGATGTTAGGAACTTCATGGAGAGTTGTGAATCCAAGTGGATTATAAGACTGAGAGCAGACAAGAGACTGGGACTGAATGATAAAATACCCCTTAAACTGGTTTTACAAAGTAGGAGGTTAAAATAAGTGAAGAGATTGTTCTGTTTTTACTTCTTACACATAATTATACACATCTGTACATAAACATATATAAGATGAATTTTTATGTGCTCTAGAATTTGTTTAAGTGTACTGTTTTGATTATATTAATTAGTGATGTTTTAAAGCATGAGTTTATGATGTTCATAGGTTTTTAATGAATTGCCACTTAACAAAGTAGATGAATTTCTGTTTACCTGTTTCTTTCTAACTGAATCTTTGTTATTATGGATACTGGCTCGTCAGTCAGGAAATGATGTCAGCCCAACATTTAATGATGTGTTTAACAATTTGTGAGGGGTTTTTAAGGGAAGTATCTGTACTTGTTTGGTCTGAGGAAGCTGCACAGGCGAAAGCCCTTACCATCTTTTAACTTATTCAATAAACAGTGTATTTACCATCGATGTTTGGATTATTTGGTGCGCTATACCTGCCTTTTGGAATAGTTTGCTGCAGTAGAGATGTTTCTTTCCAGCTGTGGTCTGCTCCTGTGAATGACTTACACATTTTATATTTATTACAGTTATGCTAATGTCCATATACACACTTGTACACACACATACCCACACAACCTAATACAATCACAATCACGCTAATGTCCATATATGTGTGTGTAAACACACACACACACACACACACACACACACACACACACACGCACACACACACTAAAACCCTTCCAATCTGCTGCAGCACTAACAGACCCACTGTTGCCATAGAGACCAATAGGTGTGTGCCATTAAATTGCCATCTTCAGTTTTCACTGCTCTACTGTGAAATAATGAGACAGAGGTTGTGTTTGAGCTGCTTTACTGTGCTACTTTGATCCATGGTGTGAGTCTCTTTGGCAGAGCACATAGTTAATTTACATTAGCATTGCCCCTGGCTTGTCACATTTGTATGTGGTATTATCCAGCAAGATCAATTTAATGATACTTAATAGAGGATTCATACTACCGTAGTGCTACACTGGCCATGGAATCACTCATAACCAGAGGTCTCAAACTACTGGCTCACAATTCAGATGTGGCTCATCAGCACTTCCCTTCTGCCTGCAAACCATTGCTCAGATCCGACCTGCTTCTCCACCTTATAAAAAAATTTGATCACTTTGTGATCTAAACCACATTAACAAATGCTTGTCTCTGTGGCTTTGGATTGCTTGTACCAGTTATTGTCTCTTATTGGCTTGATTGTGTAGCCAATGAGAGAGAGAGAGAGATTTCCAGGAGCACAAAATCAAGCAGTACCAGAAGTGCTTAGATTCTTAAGATCTTCTGCTATTGGTCTGTCTCGATCTGGAAGAAGCAGTAAGAGACTGATTGTATCTCATACTGTTGCTTGTTTCTGATACCAAGTGATTTAGATCTCTCTATACAAAGTCTGAATCAGCTGGTAAATGAAACACTGAGGAATAAAAGTGTGTGTGTGTCTGTGTGTGTGTGTGTGTGTGTGTGTGTGTGTGTGTGTGTGTGTGTGTGTGTGCGTGTGTGCGTGTGTGTGTGTGTGTGTGTGTGTGTGTGTGTGTGCGCGCCTAGTCATGCGTGCATGAGGATAATTGTGATTGTAACAAGGTGTGTGTGTGTGTGTGTGTGTGTGTGTGTGTGTGTGTGTGTGTGTGTGTGTGTGCCTTAAGTGACTTTTTTCTCCTTGTTTGCCTGGTCAGTTGGCCAGAGAGGTCCTTTGCTCAGTAGAAACATCCTCATCTAGCCACTCCTTATAATGAGACACCAACCGTTGAGAAAAACCTTTATGAAATAGCAAAGCTTTTGGGTTATGACCCTTCTTGAATACTAACACAACCATAAATGAAACAATTCACTTTAAATAAGAGTCAATCATCACATGACTGCAGCCAAAATCATGTGACACACATGATTATAAAATAAAAATTCACAAAGAGCATTCAAAATACAAGACAAATATAAATATAAATAAAAACATATACTTATATATGAAAATAATTCAAACACATATATTTAACAGCACAATTTAGTGCATTGCAACTTAACTAAAACAGGTTTCAAAGTGACAGCTGTATTCAAGCCAGGAGGGTGATCAGCCACTAGCCTTAAAATCCATTCATGCTCTTTAATTTCTAACAGATTATTAATATCTCCACCTCTAATAGATGCAAAAAACATATCTATCACCCTAAATTTAAACCTGTGATTAGCACCATGAGCATTAATATGTTTACATAAAGCATTTTTATCATTATTTCTTCTAATTTCAGATTTATGCTCAATAATACGTTCTTTTAATTTTCGTGTGGTTTTCCTCACGTAGAAAGAAAAACATAACACCACCACCACCACAGTACCAAAGTGCAAGTAGCTAAGTAAACCACATTAATGCTACCACAATTAGCTGTTAAATTAAATGTGTAAACTCTTCCTGTAGTTGGATGAACAAAAGAATCATTAGTATTCCCTAAAATGTCTGTACAACATGTATGATTCATATATCCAAACGTACCATGTCGGGATGTAGTATAGAAATTACGGCCATAGTTAAAATCCTTATAGCATAATTTACTTTTCAAAGTTCTCATATTTCTGTATGAGAAATATGGTTTGTTATCCAAGATATTCCTAATCTCTGCTGATGCCATTAGAACAACCCAGTTCTTTTCTATAATACATTTAACTAAATGAGTTTTAGTATTATATGTGGTAACGTACCTAATCTTATCCGATTTTGATTCATCCTTATTCAATTTAGAAATAGATTCATTACATGTTGTTAAAATTGGTCTAAGTGTTGTTTGTCTATCCTTTATCGTGCTGGCTTTTAGATTTAATAATAATCTGGAACCATAACCACTATTTGAAAATTCACTCAACATTTCATCAAGCTGTATAAGAAAAAGTGAATCATCAGTGTTGAGTCTACTAGCTCTAGCAAACTGTGCTTTTACTATTCCTTTAAAAACATGTGGGGCATGCATACTGTTCCTATGTATATATCTACCAGCATGCACTTCTTTCTTATAAATGCTGGTAAGCAATAACCCATCTTTTAAAACAACCTTTAGATCCAAAAACGTCACATCACTATCCAAAAATTCCATTTTAAACTTCAAAAAAGTAGTTGTCGTATTTAAATAGTCAATATAAGTTACTAATTCAGAAGAAGAACCCTTCCAAATCAAAAAACATTCATCAATAAATCGTTGATAAAAACACACTTTGCTATTCAAAGAATTAAAATTACCTCAAATATACGCTATTTCCCATTGGTGTAGCAGTAAATTAGCATACGTGTTAGCTACTGGTGTGCCCATGGCTACACCAGTAAGCTGCAAGTAAAACTATTTGTCAAACAAAAATATATTATTAGTCAAAACTATATCTAATAAAAAAACAAATATTCTCAACATATCTTGTTGATAGTGAAGCCTGTGAAGTCAAAAACTTCCTAATAGACTCAATACCATAATCATTAGGTATCACTGTGAAATGAGACAAAATGTCTAAAGTTACAAAAAGAAAGCCCCCCTTCTGCAAACCCGTAGTATTTAAACCATTATACCATTCGGCTAACTTAACAACAAAATCTGTCGTATCTTTCAAAACATTTTTACACTGTAATAAGTATGGATGCAACTGTTTTTGCAAATAAATGGAAATAGGCTCTGTTATTCAGTCGTTACTCGACACTATCGGCCACATAGGGGGTTGTGTAGTAATTTATGGATTTAGGGAGCCCATACAAGTGTGGAACGACAGGGCAAGATACAGTAAAGAAATGGAATAAATCCAAATCAATATCCCCACTAATCTGTAAATCATAAATCATCATATTTACTGCACTAATGCACTCCTTATACTGCACTGAACAATCCTGCTAAAAACGGGATTGTAAAATGTTTTGATTCTGAATGATCTTTAACTAGAAAATACCTTGCATAAAGTTACTAGACAGTATAACATTGTTTTTTCTGCATAAAACTAACGCTTCAATCACTATACATTTGCATGCTTGAATATGTGTGTGTATGTATGTGAATGTGTGTGTGTGTGTGTGTGTGTGTGTGTGTGTGTGTGTGTGTGTGTGTGTATATACACACACACACACACACACACACACACACACACACACACACACACACACAAATACATATATATGTGTGTGTTTGTGTGTCTGTGCAATTTACATATATATATATATATATATATATATATATATATATATATATATATACATGTAATTTGCATTTATCTGTATATATCTATACAAATACATATGCGCACGCACACACTCACACACACACACACACACACACACACACACACACACACACACACACACACACACACGTGTGTGTGCAAGCATATATATATATATATATGTGTGTGTGTGTCTCTTTCTCTCTCTCTCTCTCTCTATATATATATATGGCTAAGCATGTGATTTCTAATCCATCGCATTCCTTTGTATTCAGGGTGCTGCAAGTTGTAGAGGCTACAGATAGAGGTGGTGACTATTTAAATCAGATAGAGCTAAATGAACTGAAATGGATACTTAAACTTAGAGGTCACTACCCCCCAGGTCTGAATAATTACATTACCATCAGGTCATTCCTTAATAACCGAAGATGATATTATTTAGTGTAGAACAGTTACCTTTGTTAGCTGTTTCCAGTGATGTCTATTCATTAGTTTAGTGCACTTTTAGTCATTATTTTTACCACCTCTCTTCTATGTATTTATTACAGTGTCCATTTGTCTGTTTATGAGTTCTGAACTGCATATAATTGCTTCTATGATACATGGCACTATGATTTTGACACACTGGTTATCCATATGATATAAGAATTTCGTAGAGTTTTCCCTTTCTATCCCATTTCATTGACAAATTAATTTATCTACGTCGTAAAATTTTTACTATTTTCATTTTTACTATTTTCATTTTTACACTTTATATTGATTATTTAATAAGAAGTTATAATGGTCTCTTTGACATAATTTCATAAAAAATTTCCTATTTTATCATACAATAGAATTTAGTGACAGTGAGTCTTAAGTTATACTTATGTTTATATATATATACACTTTGACTATATTTATATATTTACATATTTGCATTTAATTGAACTATTTATACATATTTATTTATTTATCTATCTATATTTATTCATATTTATATATTTACATGTATACATATCTATTTATTTATTTATTCATACAGTCGTTTAATTATTAATTTATACATTTACATCAAGCATTTTTATGAATGGAATTGCCTTCCGTACATACTAGCAAAAGTTGCTCTAAAGATTTTTATTAAGGAATAGTGTGAACAGTCATATACTTTAAGTGAGTTATAACTGTCGCATAAGTTATTTAATGATTTATGCTAGCACAGTTTGCATCAAATATTAGTTTGGTTGCCTCTCAGTATTGTATTACTATGCGTTTAGTACAAGGAACATTTGTTCAGTTATAATGAACTTTTGAATGTTTCTGAAGCATCATGTTTAGAATAAGAAACACTTGCTCCGTTGTAATGAATTTTTTGAATGTTTTTGAAGCGTCATGTAGGGTTCGTTTTATTCTATTCTATTCTATCATATGTATGTTTGTCTATGTGTTTTATTGCTTATATATTTTTTAATCAGAACTTTTAAACCAGCAGTTTTTAAATACAGTCTTCCTTTAAATCTCTGAATGTTTTAAGGTTTGAATGTTTCTCTAATTACATATGTGGTTAATTGATTAATTTAATTTAATGTAATTGTCTATTGGCTGAGCCTCCCTATAAATTTGCTGATATTACTATATTCAAATTGTCTGATGAAGCGTATGGTAGCATACGCGAAAGCGCTTACCTTCTGTTTGTTTTTATAAATAAAAAGTAAAGTTTTTTAACGTGGAGAGTCGGAAGTTTTTTGCTATACATAAACTCTATGGAAAGGGAGAAGTTGTTGTTGGATTTTATTGTAAAGTCGTAAAATAAAATCACCGTCTTCCTCCACTTCAGCTCTCATGATCAAAATCAAAAGCCCAGCAAAGCATTGCTCACAAATAGTTGCATCCACAGCAGTACTGTTATTGATTGATGCAAAAGCAAAACATATGAAGAGTTTTACACTAATGAAGGAAACTGCAGTTAGACATTTAGCCTTTCACTCAGTCTTTTAGCTGTCATAGCTCCCTTGGCTGCTGCTGATGAGGAAATTGTTGTAAGGACTTCAAAATCTGTATTTGGTTTGTTTAGGACAGATGAGAATATTGCACAAAAGGTACAATAATATTTGCAAACCCAGACACATTGTACTACTGGTTTGTAAAAAGAGACATAAAAGAATTTGTTACTGAAATGGTGACTAGGAAGCCTCTGGCAGTTATGTGTCACCATGAGCCAACAGATATGACTAATGAGATGACTGATAGTAAAGTACAGTGTGAGCTGAAGGTCATCCCTGTACTGCTAACTAGCAAATTTTATGTTGGCAAATTGACAGAGCTGATAATAATGCAGCCCTCAAAGGCTGAGTCAAGTGTTATGAAAACACTACAGAAATATTAACATTAGGCGGGAAAAGTTGTATTATCAACATTGCAAATATAAGAATAAGCTGATATGAAACAAAGTCATGTCAGCAGTGCAACAGGTAGCACACTTGCCTTTGGTGCTGGAAGAGTAAAAGTCTAGGTGATTAGATTCCTAACACTCCTATGTGGCATTTTGGGATTATTGCACTCCTGAGTATGTTGTCTTTCTGAAGAGATGTTAAACAGAAGTCCCATCTGCTTGAGTTGGCGGCAGCTCAAGTAGATGTAGAAGGCATCAACTGAAAACAATAGGGGAAGTTTCACGATATCCTGGCCAAGTTTCCCCTAAGTAATATAAATAAAATCTTGGGTCCCCCATTAAAACAGGTCTAGTGAGACTAACCCCAATAACAAAGCATAAATAAAATGGGAAAATGTAACAATACTTGTTAGCAACTGTATGATAAAAGGATTCAGTACTGTTCTAACAGGCATTACTAGTGACTAAATTATCATTGCAGACTGCTGAATCCCTAATCATGCTTGATAGTACAGGGGTTAACCATTTCCAACTATGGATAAGTTGGTTGCCCAAGTTAGATAGGTATTTCAGCAATCCTAGCATGCAAAATACAATACATTTATCTTCTTAATTAAAATATTTAGTGTGAAATGAATTACTGATCTAGTCATACCTCTCAACCTCTTGGCAGAAGAAATCTGGACAAAGCCTAAAATAATAAGGGACAAAGGCTCAAAAATAAGGACGTATTTTAAATATTGCTCTTATAGACTTGCTAAAAACACTATGTGTGCTAGCATGCATTTTCTGAAGGATATGAAGTCTGAAACTCAAATTTATGTCATTAGTTAGAGACTTCAATAATCAGTGATTTGCCAGAAAACCACAAATTTTACAACGGACAGACCAAAAATATAAGGTAAAAATCTGAACAGTCTGTGGAAATCTGCACAGGGTATGGATCTATTACAGCTTTATAATTAAATAATAGACCCTTTTGTAAATATAACAGATGTAAAACTAGATTTTGGGTCTGTGGATGTAAGTATATCACTACTTTTCACTATTTTCCAAACTAGAATTTGACATTTCTCCAGCACTATGAAATAGTATTTCTGATAACAACACCTCTTCGGCCATTTCTGTACAGATCTGCAGCTTCAGCTATTTATTGGGTATTCCTGCATTTGTTATGGGTATGCGTGTGTTTGGGGCAACATACCGAATTTAAATGAAAAAAGGACAGTACCTCAGCAAGGGCCCCTGTAATAGTAGATGTGGGTGAACTCTCCCCTGTAGTACTGCAGACAGTGCCAGTGAATCAGAGAAGTAGGCAACATAATGAATTTATTTAAATAAAAAGGGCACAACCCCTCCAGAGGCCCCTGTAATGGTGGAAGTGGTTGAGTTCTCCTCTACAGTACCATAGATAGTGTCATCGAATATATACCTTGCTTGGCATCCATGTGGTCAGCAAAAATGCACTTTGTATGATTTACTTTTTTATCAGTCATGTAACAGGTTTGTGTTTCCTTTTTGCTGTGTGACACATGACAAGTGACAGTCAAAGGGTACCCACTTTGCTTCCTTGTGAATGTTTAATATTTGCATGTTCAGTGTCCGTGAAGATAAAAGGAACAAAGTAAATCACTTTTGCATTTGACTGTTTTTCTAGTGCTTTTTTTGGGGTAGGTATTTTATTCCTGTAAATAGTACATAGTATCAGAAGTGAAAGAGAAAGAAAAAAAAAGAAAGATAAAAGACAAGTGTTACTTACGAAAGTTTTACACTGAAGCTGTGATCATATTCCTAGAACTCTCAAAGCAAGCACAGTGTGGTTTGTAGCTGTCAGCTGTGTTTGATTGTATCCTATCTAAAACACAATTTTCAAATTTTATTGTTGTTATAATTCTGGAATGTTGCTACTGTAATTAATTATTGCAGTTCTGGTTAACAAGCTGGAAATATTGCACTGCAAACTATAATCACCCCCGCACCACATGCACGTACACATACATACATATATATATATATATATATATGTGTGTGTGTGTGTGTGTGTGTGTGTGTGTATGTATGTATGCATGTATGCGGTGGCATATTTATTTCTACGTTTTATATATATTCTGATCAAACTTTTCTATAAACTGTGTAGAAGATATCAGCACCCAGTTCCATTGTTGTAGACCCCATTGTTAATAAAACTGTGCCAGTGACCATTTAGCATAAAAGTTTGCCTCTATTTATTTTATTTCACACTTTTTAAAATCTTTTTAGGATGTTAACACTACAGTTCTAGCATCGTACTCCGAAAAGAATCTGCATCTCCAAGCCACTTCAAAATCGTATGTATGAAATTGCTCATTTGGCTTGTTTTCATGTATACATTTGTTACCTATATTTTTACATTGAAAGGGACTAGGTCAGTAACACATTTTGCCAGTTTTGAGAAGGATTTAAAATGTTAAATGTCAAAGCATATTAAAGCTACAGCATTAAGTACTTCCCAGTTTTAAACTTTGAAGTTTACATTATTTGAGAGATACAATTTTATGAAACCACTGTACTTTAAAAAAGTGTGTGGGGGGAGCAGTGGCAGTAAACATCATGGAGAGAATCCAGTGGGGAAGATTGTTGTGTATTTACAGGATAATAATCTCCAGGAACCAACCATTATGGAGTGATTGGCTTAGCTGTCTGTCAACAACACTAATACATTTTTAAAACTGGATGACAGGTGAACTTGATAGGAGAGCCCCATTAGTTTTAGTCTACCTGGAATTCAGCAAGGCCTATGACTTGGTCCTTAACAGGATGACGGTAGGAAAATTGCTGGGGTTTAGGAAACACCCAAACGGACATACATGCCTGTATGGTCGAATGATAGAATTCAGAGGGTTGTGATGGTTGAAATGATGTTCAGATTAAGGAAGGTGACTAGTGGAGTACAGTAGGCATCTGCCCTGCTTCAAGTACACTTTGCTGTGTTTGTATTGTATTGTATATCTGTGGGAAAACAGAAAAGGACTGGCCTCTTATGTGACCATGCAAAGATAGCAGAAAGAAGGCTGACCTAGTGGAAAGGAAGTGACACTTGAGCTTTACTGCAAATAAACGCAAAGTACTGCATTTGGGTGACAGCTACCATGGTGTGAATTATCAGGTGAAGAGAAGTTAAACTGACCAAATTGATTGTTGGTAGGAAAGACTTCTAGGGTAGGTGAATCCCTGCACCAGCCAAATAGCAGATCCCACATATAAGAGTCTTGACAGTGAAATGCCTGAGAGCCAAACTTTTCCAGATTGTAAAATAACACCACTAAGAGACCATCAGAAGCACAACCCCTGTGCTAGTTGACCTATACTAGGACAATAAGTGATGAGGACAAGGTGGAACCAGGCCATACAAGTCTAAATATACCAGAACCAAGACATAAGAAATTATCCACTGTTTTACTGGTAATCAGTGTGGAATTCACAAGATTGGCGCAATATTATGGAACTTGGAGACTCCAGCAAGTAATTGAGCTGAACAGATTTCTACTGGTTATAAACAGGCAAGTCCCAAATCTAGTATCCCTAAATACAAGACATTGTAATAGTCAAGATGGAAGAGAGACTGCAATGGGGGAGATGTTTAGATGGAATAATGTCCTTCATCAGGATGATAATAGGAGGAAGATGACTTAACTCATTACAGCCGAGTAAGACCTCCGGGTATTTCTGCCGTTACATCCTACCGATGCTTCTTGGCATCAGATATTACTTGTTCACATTTATATTTATTCCAAAACCATTCTATACAGAAAGTATTAAAAGATTGTACACAGTGGCGAACACAACTGCATTGATATTTGACTTCTGTCTATTGCAGGTAAAGAGTTATTAATTTCCATGTAATATGTGCTTATATTGTCATAAATCTCATGTTTTTGTTAATATCTCAAAGTAACACATAGAACTGCATAGATTAATATGAAAGCTCTCAGGTGGTGAAATAAAATTCTGCTGACAGTATGTTTATAGTGTGAATGGTTGCTGAGATATCATAAGTTGTTTATAAAATATGTCAAACTTAATAGCCATTTTGTTTACTACGGCTTACAAAATCTAGTTTAAGATCAAGAATTCTACCACTATAAAAAACAGTTTGTGTTGGAGAGTCTGCCATTTACACTTCCTTAGTAGCCCCTATGACTCCAGAAATATGAAAATTTGTTTGGAATATGAGGACATAATTGGATTCTATCAAAAAGCTTAGGCTCCACCCATTGGAAGTTAACAGTACACATTTTTAGAGATCTATGGAGGAATGAGTTAAGCAAGCAATAATGCCAAACAGGATGTGTGTTACTGTGTAAATAGCATATACGCAGGGGTGTTCAGAGAGTTGACGCTGCAGTTGGAGGCCTTCTACACCCCTCAAGGGTGTTATTTACACAGCGACACACATCCTAGAGGGTATTATTGCACTTAGAGAATGGGCTGTTTGTGAACTGTTGTATTTCACTTTTTTATTACTGTATTATTTTTTTTTATATTTTTGATGTGAAATAGTTCCTCTGCCTTAATGTTTCAGTCTTGCTGTAGTATATGTAGACGGTGTTGGATGAAGTATTTTACATCCAAAATATAAGATTTTCAAAAAAAAAGTCCAAATATTTACCTTCTTGGGGGGGGAATCCTTTACTTATATAATTTGTGGTTTGCTGTAATTGAATAATGACATACATTTGAGTTTCAGATTTTTTGTTCAGGAAAATGCATTCTAACACAAATCATGTTATTCTAGCAATTTCCTAATTTTATAACAGCAGTATTTAAAATCTCTTCGTATTTTTGAGCCTTTATCCCCTTTTATTTTAGGCTTTATCTGGATTTCTTGAGCTAAGAGGTTGAGAGGTATGCAAATCTCTTAAATGATACTGCCACTGGTCAGCTGATCTGACACTTTCTCTCACAAACATACTTCTGCTTTCAGGCATGCAAGCACACGTACACTCATACATAAATAGGCGCGTGCACGCACACACACACGCATGCACGTGCGCATACACACACACGCACGCACACACACGCATGCATGTACATGCACACACGCACATGCACGCACACATGCACACGCTCATGCACACACATGCACACACACATGCACACACACACATGCACACACACATGCACACGCTTGTCTTTCTTACTTTTTTAAATATTTTGTTTAATTTTACACATGCTAAACAGCAAAAGTGCTGCTTAGCCAGTGCAAAATAATAGCTTGATCGATTTCACCTCTCACTTTCATGCACACATACACTCACACACAGACATAGCCATACCCACACACACTATTTTCTTTTTTAATTTTACACTCACTAAGCAGCAAAAGCACTGCTTAGTAAGTATAAAATAATGATGTCCGTTAGCTTCTTTACAGTCTGAGCTTCATGGCACCTTAATATGCTACCATAAAATGTCAGACTTGTTCTCCAGTGGGCATTACCTGGACATTATCACCCTGCTGGGGAATGTCTGTTCTCCAATCAGAGTTGCAATGTACAGATATCCCATTCTCTAATCCATGATAATATGCTTTGGGTGCATCAAGTTAGGCAAACAACTCATAAATTACAGAGAGCCACTGTAATTCTACAAATGGTCTAACAGAATAGAATGATCCACCAGATTAATGGTCAAACAGAGATCAAGAAGGAACAAGTTAGAATAATGACACCAATCTCCCGCTACTAGTAAGTCATTGAAGACTCTGATAAGAGCCATCTCAGTGCTTTGCATCACCATAAATCCAGACTGGAAAGCATCAGTGATGTCACATTCATGCAAACAGGATTCTAGCTGAAATCACAACACATTCTCAAATAACTTGCCAGTAACAGGAAATTGAGATGGGATGATGGCTGTGCATGTTATCAGCATCTAAATCAGCTTTTTTGAGAATGGGTGTAATTAAAGCATTATGTAATCGTGATAGGAAACTCCCTTCTCAAGTGGTGATAATCAGGGAAAAAAGAGAGCCACTAACTTCTTAAAATGCAACAATCTTAGTTGTATGTGGGTCCAATGGACATGTGCTAGTATGCATGCTAGATATCACACTGACAAGGTCATCATAGTCAAGGATGACAAACTCACTCTATACAAGTCATGCATTCATCAGCTGATGACCCATGTAAGTGCCTGGGTTAACAATAAAAGGAAATGACCACCTTGATGAGGGTAATCTTGGCAGCAAAGTAACATACCACCAGCATGCATTCATCTCATGATAAGACCTCTGAGTCAGTACATATTCTGGATTGCAAATATGCCCAGAACTGGAAACAATAAGGCTGGATGGTTTGCTGCATCAGAGATTGGGCTAGATGAGCACATTTGTTGCTATTGATTTCTGCCTGATGTTTGGACAGATGAGTGACCAATGTAAACTTGTCCTCAAACAAACCAAACCATTGCCATCCCTGTACCAGCCTACTTCCCATTCTCGTGGGCTCTGTGAGGGCTTGGTCAAAGCATGGCACTCAAGGGACCAGGTGACATGAGTGTACATAGCCTGGGACCACTTGATTCAGATCCACTGAAAAAACTGACTATAGGCAGTCAAAATTTCCTCAAGATCAGTAACACTATAATTACGTAAAAGCTGTTGAAGAACAGGAGTAAATGACTCAGGGAAAATTAATTGGAGACTTCTACATAAAACCTGGCCTATCTCTGGTAGGTTTAAGGTGGTGTTAGTCAGTCTTAAGCTAAATGATCAATTGATCAGGCCAGGTGACTGTCTCACCCACCAGATCTTTAACATTCACACCATGCTGGAAGATGAATTTAGTGGTACATGAGAATGGTTTACCGTAGAAACTTCTTGTAAAACCCCAACACCCTTCATAATGTAGATGAACTTCCTCACAAAGCCACAGATGTCTCATCAAAGAGGATTGCAGACATGTAGAATGGGCTAGAAGAATGGATGACAGAGTTTATAGTAATACTGCAAGATTTTCTGATAACAACATTCAACATCTGAATTCTGGTCTATCAAAAATTTTGTACATAAGAAGATCCCCTAAACACATTACAGAAATTAATTGCCCACCAGCTGAATACATACATCAAAAATCATTAATGCCTTTCAATATTTCAGGACTCTACAGTTTCTGGCCTTTTTTGCTGTTTAGTTTATTATTCTCAACGCAGTCTAAGCAGTTTTTCCCTTAAGGATTATAATTTTGAGTTTTACTTTTAAACTTTATTTCTTTATTATTCATATTAAATGATTTAGGGTGGATCAATTCCTTCACTGTGTGGGGGTTTCCTGTTTTTGAGACACTAGCTCCTGTCCTTATTCACAGGATCTACCAAACAGAGCCCCTTTTGGGCCCCCCACCTCAGACTCTACCTAACCCACATACGGGACCAGGGAGGAGATAGAAAATGCTGGTGCAGCATTATACCACTGCCAGGGTAGTATGCCCTAACCCACCAACATACTGCTGCCAGGTGGTATGTCCTAACCCACCATCGTACCATCATACCACTATCAGGCAGTATGCCCCAACCCACCAACATACTGCTGCCAGGTAATATGCCCTAACTCACCATTATACCTTTATGGCCTTTATTATTCCTCTCCATAAACGTGGCAATAATAATGACATCCCAAACTTTCACCCGATTGCCATCCTATCCCCTATTTCTAAACTACTTGAAAAGTGTGTCCACCAACAACTCTTACCTTACCTCATCAATAATCAGCTTCTTACCCCCACACAATATGGCTTTAGACCAGGTCATAGTACCTCCACTGCCCTCCTCTCCTTCCTAAAAACAATCAACAGAGCCCCTCTGGCCACTTCGTATCCACTCTTTTCCTCATCCTCTCTAAGGCATTTGACACTGTTTCCCACAACCTGCTTCTTACCAAACTCTCTAAACTAAACCTATCCCCTTCCTCTACCCAGTGGTTCTCAAGCTATCTCACAAACAGGCAAAAAGCAGTTAAATGGAAAAAAAGCTACCTCACCCTTCCTTAATACATCCACAGACATCCCCAAGGTTCCATTCTAGGCCCCCTATTATTCAACATATTCATAAATTATTTCTTCTAAGCCATTCCAAACTCCAGTCTCATCCAATATGCCAGTGATTCTACTATAATCTGTTCATCCCCTTCCATCACAACTCTTACAATTTAACACAAGCCACCTTCTCTTCTACTGAACAGTGGATTCTAGACAACCATCTAGCCTTTAATGCAACCAAAACAAAACTTATTCTATTCATTGCCTTGCAGACCCTATTCCATAGACAAACAATCCTTCATAATTACCACCAAAAATAATACCCCCCTAGAACTAGTTTCTGACACAAAACTACCAGGAATTATCATCAACGATCAACTAAAATCTGACAAGAATCTACAAGCAAATATCAAAAAAACCCATAAAAAATAGGTATGCTTTACCATCACAATTGCTTTATCTCTCCCACTGCCAGGATTACATTAGCTAATACATACCCCATCCCATCCCTTTTATATGGTGCGTCTATCCGAACCAGCCTGCAATCTTCCCTCAAAACAAAACTCTAATCTTGTTATAACAAATTATCCAAATTTGCAGCAGGTCATAGAGCCTCTTCCCACCACTGTAATTCCCTTCACCAAGTTGGCTAGAATTACCAAACTTCCTCACATATACCCAGCTCATCCAAGCACACAAACTCATTCATAACCCATCTCTCTGCCTCTCCTTAGTAAATACCTTTGAAATGCATAAGCCAGATAGACTCCTAAGATCCAATTCCCAAAGCCTAATTAAATTGCATAAACCAACACGTCCAGCTGTGAATCACCTGATGTCCTTCACTCTTACACGCCTCTGGAACTCTCTCCCTTCTCCCATCCGCACCACCAGCAGTCTCTCCTTGTTTAAAACCTCACTGCACTCACACCTTACTTCACAGTGGAAATGCTCTTGATCCCATCCACCCTAATTCTGACCGGATCTATATTAGAAGTCCAGATGTTTAGGTGATCGAACACCTAAAAGTTTATTTATTTTTTATTTATTTTACATTTGTTTACCGGGATAGTCTGACTGGACACAGGTCCATTTACAGCAGAGGCTTGGGGAGAAAAGCTCCATACATTTTAATTCCAGTTTACAATAAGTTCACACCTCAAATGTTCAGACATAGATTATGTACAATTTATGATAAGTTCAGCACATCAAATGTTCAGACATACATTATGTACAGTTCACAATAAAGTTCAGCAGATTGAAATAATTGTTATACAGTGTCAAACAGATATACAATATAATATATATATATCAGACAGTGAGATTAGAAATCATGGTCACAAGGGATATGTTTCAATGTTATGTGATGCATGGGCATATCCATTTATTCATAAGGTGGACTTTTAGAGAGCTTTTAAACATATTGGCCAATGTAGCAGAGGTAAGAGTAAGGGGGAAGGTTATTCCAGTTTCTTGCTATGCTGTGGGAGAATAGGGCTTGTCCTGCATAATTGTTGGCTTTAGAGATGGACAGTAGTGTTTTTCTGAAGAGTGTAGGGGGCGATTTGATGTGTGCTTGGTTAGTAGCTGACTAAGAGATGGGGTTTTGAGTGGATAGTTCAAAATATTGTAGGCAATTGTTGGTTAATAGTTGAGTAGTCAGGGTTGTTCTAGCCAATTGCAATTTGCGCAGTGCATGACAGTGGTGTGCTTTGTAGTTGGATTTAGAAGCGAATCTGGCGATTTTATTGTAGCATGACTGAAGTTGTTCACGGTCCTGTTTTCTTATGTGGGTAAGGATTGGAGCGGCATACATTAGAGTAGATAGAAGGTGTGTTTGGGCAAGTGTCACGTGTGCTTGGTCAGTTAGGAATTTTTTGTGTCTATGTAGTGTTCCCAATTTGTTGTGGACGTTTTTTATGGTTTGTGCTATATGTACATCAAACAGTAGTTTGTTGTCTATTTCCACACCAAGGAGTTTGGTATGGTTTGTGGGTGAGATGTTGGTACCATTTTTGGCAGTGATTGTAAAAGGTTGGTTGATACATTTAGATTTGTTCGGTGTAAAAATGAGTAGTTTGGTTTTGTTGGGATTAAGGATTAGTTGAATCTGGGTAATCCAGTTTTCTACCAAGGTGAAGGAGTCTTGAGTAAGTTTTTGAAGGGTTGTGAGTGATGGTGCAGAGCAGATGAGAGTGGAATCATCTGCGTACTGTATGAGTGAGGCATTTTGGGTGGAGGTCTGGAGGCTGTTAGTAAAAATGGGAAAAAGTAGTGGTCCTAATATTGAACCTTGTGGGACTCCTATGGTTGTAGCGAGTAGGGGTGATAGTGTATTCTGCCACTGAACAGACTGCTGTCTGTCTGATAAGTAGCATTTAAACCATGCTATAGTGGAAGGGGCAAAGCATAGGGAGGACATGGAGTCCAGTAGCATGGTGTGTGACACCATGTCAAATGCCTTGGATAAGTCTAGAATTATTGCTGATACAAAATTGTTGTTGTTTCTGTGTAGGTTCACTATGTTTGTAAAGGTGAGAAGAGCGGTAGTAGTGCTATGGTGTTGTCGGAAGCCATGTTGAGTGGGTGGCAGGAGGTTGTTAGAGTTTAGGAATTGCACAACTTGGGAGTGTATACACCTTTCAAGTATTTTGGATAAGGGGAGCTAGGATGGCTATTAGTTGGTAGTTGGAGAACTCATAAGAGTTTCCTCCTTTGTGAAGAGGGATAATGTTAGATACTTTCCATAGTTTAGGGATGTAGGCATCCTGTATGGAGCGGTTTATCAGGATAGATACTGGGTATGAGAGGGAATCAGCTGCCATTTTTAGGAAGTCAGCAGGTAGGTTGTCTGCAGCAAGGGTGGTGGGTTTGAGTTTTTGTAGGAGATTTTTAATAGCAGTGGTGGGGACAGGCGAGAGTGTGAAAGAGGGGATATTGTTAAGGGGCTTGTTAGGTAGGTTTGGGTGGTAGGTTTTGAGGATCTGAGAGGACAGAGAGAATTGTTTGAGTGAAATGTTGGTTAAATTGGGATGCAATGTCTGTGGTGTTATTATTGGTGGTGGGAGTTGTGGTGGATGTTTTTCCAAGGTTGAGTAGGGAGTTGATGGAATTCCAGAATTTTTGTAGGTCTCTTGTGTGCTTGGTTTGGCTGGTGAGGAAATAGTTTTGTTTATCAAGTATGGTTTGTCTTTTTGCTTGGTTTTAGTTTTTGGTAGTTTTGTTTGGTTAGGTTGGTGTTGTCTTTTTTCCAGGCTCTCCATGCTCTATCTCTGGGTTTTAGCAGGGCTCTTGTGTCCCTGCTTAGCCATGGAGCATAGTTTGACTTGACTCTGATCTTTTTAATGGGTGCAGCTGAGTTGGAGATGCTAGTGAAAGTGTTACTGAAGTAGTCTATGGCTTGGTCTAAGTCTAGTGTTAGTAGTGGATTCCAATTACAATGTTTTAGGATGTGGTTTAGTTCCTGTGTATTTAGTTTTCTTTTATCTCTGACTTGTCTAAAGATAATTGGGTTGGTTATGTTAGAGCATTTTCACAAGAGGAATGTTGGGAGATGGTCACTCAGGGTGTCTGGTAGACATCCAGTGTGATAGTAATGTTTTGGGTAGTTTATTAGTGTCCAGTCTAAGATCGATCTAACATCGATCTTCTAATATCGAAAGCAAAAAATGGCAAATGGCTGATTTAACACATGGAAAGATTTACCTTTGCCGTTCGCCAGAGTTTGCTATTTTCCTACTCTTGAGTGATCTTGGAGCTGGTATATTTAGTTAGGGGGGTGTGGGGCACAGCCCCCCATGTCAGAGTGTGTGGGGGAGAAACCCCCCACTTAATTTAGATGTAAAGTAATGTTTTTTGTGTTGTGGCCGAGGGACGTGTTTCCATGGGACGTTCGACATTGTGCGGTTCGATATTAGAAGATCGACGTTTAGGTGTTCAATCACCTAAACATTCGGTTTTCTAATATAGACCCATTCTGAACACACTTTCTTCCTTATTTTCCAAACTTATTTGTTGCCTATCACTGCCTCCTAAAGTTCTACATCCCTTGTGATGTATTTGACCAACGACTAAAAAGTTACCTCCTTGTAATTGCCTAAAAAAAAAAAAACACATTACTACTTACTGAATTAATCTGATGTAATTTTGCAAATGAAATTCTCTTTTTTATTTCTGTATCATGTAACATTTATTTGAAATGTATACTATGGATTTGTGCTTTTTCTGAACTATTTATTAGTATTTTTCTGGAGCTTTTCTCCCCAGGACTCCTTTGAAAACGGGCTCCTTGTAGCCCAATGGACTTTCCTGGAAAACAAACTGCAATAAAATAAATAAAATAAAATAAAAATCCCACTGCCAGGTAGTATGCCCTAACCCACCATCATACCACTATCAGGCAGTATGCCCTAAGCCACCATCATACCACTCCCAGGTAGTATCTCCTAACCAACCATCATACTGCTGCCAAGTAGTATGCCCTAACCCAACCACTGCCAGGTAGTATGCCCTAACCCACCATCATACCTCTATCAGGCGGTACGCCCCAACCCACAATCATACTGCTGCCAGGTAGTATGCCCTAACCCACCATCATATCCCTGGCAAGTAGTATGCCCTAAGCCACCATCATACCACTCCCAGGTGGTATCTCCTAACCAACCATCATACCTCTATCAGGCAGTACGCCCCAACCCACAATCATACCGCTGCCAGGTAGTATGCCCTAACCCACCATCATATCCCTGGCAAATAGTATGCCCTAAGCCACCATCATACCACTGCCAGATATTATTCCTTAACCCAACTGCTGCCAGGCAGTATGCCCTAACCCACCATCTTACTACTGCCCGGTAGTATGCCCTAACCTATCAACTGCCAGGTAGCATCTCCTAACCCACCATCATACCACCACCAGGTAGTATGCCCTAACCCACCATCATACCACTACCAGGCAGTATGCCCTAACCCACCATCATACCACTACCAGGCAGTATGCCCTAACCCACCATCATACCACCACCAGGTAGTATGCCCTAACCCACCATCATACCACCACCAGGTAGTATGCCCTAACCCACCATCATACCACTGCCAGGTAGCATGCCCTAACCCACCATCATACCACTACCAGGCAGTATGCCCTAACCCACCATCATACCACTACCAGGCAGTATGCCCTAACCCACCATCATACCACCACCAGGTAGTATGCCCTAACCCACCATCATACCACTGCCAGGTAGCATGCCCTAACCCACCATCATACCACCACCAGGCAGTATGCCCTAACCCACCATCATACCACCACCAGGTAGTATGCCCTAACCCACCATCATACCACCACCAGGCAGTATGCCCTAACCCACCATCATACCACTGCCAGGTAGCATGCCCTAACCCACCACCATACCACTGCCAGGTAGTATGCCCTAACCCACCACCATACCACTGCCAGGTAGTATGCCCTAACCCTCAGAAATACACCAAAATGAAGCAGTCAGAGTGTGAGACAAAGAGAAGCAACTTTAATCCATCTGTCCTGGTACCTCGGCAGTTCGCCTTCAATGGAACAAATTTACAGACATACACATTCTCTTTTATATATTCATCAATTAAATAATTAATCAATCAGTTCATCAAATATTTTAACCCTATCAACACTATAACATATACAAACTTTTAAATGCTCATTTTCTTTATCAAAACAGTGAATACTAAATATAATATAATTCCTAATATTACACAATATGATATAATATAATATGAATGATTCATGTCATTTTGATTTTCACAGTTTTTACATATAACATTAATACTAATATGCACACTCAGAAAAGTATGCCCTAACCCACCATCATACCACTGCCAGGTAACATGCCCTAACCCACCATCATACCTCTACCAAGTAGTATGGCTTAACCCACAAACCATGCCCCTGCCAGGCAGTATGCCCTAACCCACCATCATATCACTGCAAGGTAGTATCCCTAACCCACCAACCTACTGCTGACAGGTAGTATGCCCTTACCCACCATCATACCACTGCCAGGTAGTATGCCCTAACACACCACCATGCTGCTGCCTGGTAGTATGTCCTAACCCACCATCATACCTCTGCCAGGTAGTATGCCCTAACCCATGAACCTACTGCTGCCAGGTAGCATGCCCTAACCCACCACCATACCACTGCCAGGTAGCATGCCCTCACCCACCATCATACCTCTTCCAGGTAGTATGCCCTAACTCACCATCGTACCACTGCCAGATAGTATGCCCTAACCCACCAATCTACTGCTGCAAGGTAGCATGCACTAATGCACCGGTGTGTGGCAGCACTGCCAGTTCATCTACATTTTTTTCACAAGGTGCAGGCCTGTTTCCATGGATGTACAACCTCTCATGTGCTTGCATACAGTGCTGAGTTTGCAAGGCTCACCATGTTGTTATTACCATGATCCAGGCTGCCTTCCTTCCCTCAGGATGTGCAAACCATTGTTGGAAGCTCCCTCCCATCCTCCCCTGCATGGTCCCTCCAGCTTCCATGACACTACTCTAACATGGGTCATCTGGAGTGCATTTAGGCCTTTTTTCTCTCAGTCACTGTGCTGAGCAGTTTAGCAGCCATTTTGTGTGGAGTTCTATGACAATGAAGTGAACTTCTGCATTTATTTAATTTAGATGCAGAACTGTATTTATCTGATTTTACTTTTTGAATGTGTTCATTGTTAGGGTTGATTTGTACTTTGTGTTTTGGTTTGCAGTTATATTTCAAGTATAAGATTTATATAATTTTTCTGTTTTGCATTTTTTAATTAATATCAGCAATGGCTACTGTTTTGTGTAGGTTTGCTGTTGGCTGTTTGCTTGTGGTTGATTTGTGATATCTAGCTGAATTGCTACTGTTTAATGCATTGGATGCTTTTCTTTTCTCATTTATGCAATTTAATATGGCAAAACAATAAGGGTAGAGTTTTTATAACTTGCTAATGACAAAGAATCTATACGAGTTAAACAGCTCTATTGCAACTAGATCTCTCAGAAATAAACAATTAAGTTCTGAAATCATTGACTGCAACAAAAAATTACAAAAATATACAGACTCCATGACTGCACAACATTGGGATAAGAACAAATTTCCTTAACTTCAGTGTTATTTGTCTCATTGACTTCAGTAAGCACTATTTCACTAAAGACATGAACTGATGCAATGCTCCCCAAGTCAATGAAACCCTTTTTATATAAAATGTACACATATACACATTTCTTTATTTTTCCCTTTTGATGGTAGAATGGTGCTCTGGGCAGGGTCTATTTCTGGAGGAGGTCTGGGTGTGGGAGAAGATCTAAAAGATTACATCAAGTGCAAATAATATTTCAAAAGTAATTTCATGATTTACATCAGAAAAAAACAAAGTTCTCATCATCTATCAGCCTTAGCATAATTGTTTGCATATCAATAAATAGTGCAAGTTACAGGAGTCAGCATCCTAGGTGAATGAGTCAGAAGATTATAGCATGCAAATTGGTAAAAAGTCAATAAATAGAAAAGACCAGGTCAGATAAGTGCAGAGTTACTTTTTAGGAAATCTTTGACATATCATAAGAGCAGTATATTGAACTTGCATGGTAGTGTATGTTAGATGGCAATTTGTTCCAGACTTATGAAACAAAACAAGTAGAGATCAAATTATCATCTTTATTATAAGATGTGAGTGCACTTTGGTATGGATTGCTGAGGAACTTGGACTGAGCTAGAGAAAAGTACTATGTGAGAAAAAAAAACGATGACTGTTCAGAGAGGTTTGGATAGAAACCCTAAGTGGCTGTCGAGAATGAGTGATGGCAGAGGAACAAACATATGTTACTTAGGCTGATGCAGTGGTAGGTTGTCTGAACATTGTCTACAGCAAATCAAGCAGTTTTGTTATTGGTGGCCTCTGGTTTACTTAGTGCACATTTAGCTGCAGTAGCAAGAAGTAGTGATCCTAAGAGAACATAAGGGATGGGGAGATTTGGCAATAATAAGTCTTGAATGAAAAGATGGAGCTAAAAACTAAAAGCATTTTATTGGCCTTTTAGACAGTTTGTGCACTGAGGTGATTAAACTAAATTTGGTTGTCTAGTTGAATCCACAGTTACCTAACTGCAATAACAGTTTGAAGATTCTCACCATTTGAGATAGGAGCCCATAAGTAGCCAGAAAACTTTAGTGTGTTTGCAAACAGCAGTACCTGTGATGTACAGACATTTGGTCCAGTTCTTCAAATGACGAGTAAAGATTTTCAGTATGAGATAATATACTGAATTGTGCTTTGGATGTTAGGTGGGCATCTCATGTAACCCAGAAAGCTTCACATGCTTACTGTCTACTGCATGAAATTCATAGAGCAAAAGAGAGGGCAAAAAAGACACAATCACTGTGATAACAAACTGAATTCAGCACTAGCCTTAAGGTTCTCCAGGCATAGCCAGTTTTGGACTTTTAGAATTAGAATGCCAATGGACAGTGAAAGTTCTGCTGTTTAGTCATTGAACCAAAGCATGAAAAAACAAGACTCACTAAGCCTATGAAGGCTTACCTTTGGATAATTTTATCCAAATGTTTTGGAGAAAATCCATAAAAATGGCTCCAACCAAAATATCATTATTAACTGCAGTTCCAATATGCCTGGTGATCACAACTGTGGTATTTTCAGTAGATAACCCAGCTGAAAAATATTGCTGATTTCCAATTCTTTAAATTTTTGGTAAGAATCTATTACACTTTGTTGGGTCAGTGGATTTCTGAGTAGCAAAGGAAGGTAAATGGTCACTTTGTGAACCTGACATAACAGCATATCTAAGAATGCTAGATGGAGAATGAGAAAGAATACACACAAGAGTTGTATTGTTTCCAATAAAGTGTCAGTTGCAGTAGGAGGAATGATGAACTTGATGAGTCGTCAAGGCTGATTTGATTTATGGTAGGTATCAAGCTCCTGGCTTGCATGGTGTTCCTGTTAGCATTAAAGTATTTGAGAAGCATATAGTTACTCTCTGTGATCTCTGATATAAATACTGTATCATCATCCACTGTAGCTGTGATGAGTTCAGCTGGTCTATATACAATATCAATGGTGAACGTCTTCTTTAGACCAGTATTCAGATTAAACACAAGGGCTTTTCACTTTGTTAATAATGGAGCATGCTCTTCAATGAATAAAGAGGTTAAGAGCTTTGATACAACAGTCACTGAACTTCCATCCATTTTTCTTCTCTAAGATAGAGTATACTCTGCAAAATTAATTTATGGCTGTATGTCATAGAGCATGTCATAGAGTTTCTCATGTTAAGAAATGTAGAGTTATCAAATAAATCAAGTCAAGCTGAATCTAATATTTCCCACAAAATGCTACAAAATAAATACTGGTCAGTTAATAACATAGTAGTGCTCTGTGTATTAGTGTAACACAGATCTTTATCAAAAGACAGGAAGGGCAAGGCGCCAAATGTAGCATATTTACTGTACTAAAACACATCTCTGTAATATTGGATCAATGTGAAGAACTATATATATATATATATATATATATATATATATATATATATATATATATATATATATATATCCATAATACAAAACATACTAATGAATCAACATAGTACATGCAGAGGTAGAACAGATGCCCTGGGTAACATCAAATGCTTCAAATATTTATTTTCCTGACAATATTCTGTAAGTCCCACATGCTGGCTATGGGTATGACATTTGCCAAAACCTGACAGTTTGTAGTATTTATTTACTTTCACTTTTCTTGCTGCTAGACATGTGGCCTATTTTCGAGGGGGTAGAGTCAAGATAGCATGATGCAGACAGGTAAATTTGGCCTGACACCCGCAAAATTCCTCTACTCTTTTTAGGGTAACAGTGTGAAGATGCTTGGTGCCAGAACCATAGCCTAAAACTAAATGCGAAAAAATGCATTATCATATCCTTTGGCAGGTCAAGTGCCCCTGTAAATTACAGCATTAATTGCACACCCCTAAGAGTAGATTCAGGGGTGAGAGATTTAGGTACACAAATAGATAGTAGCTTGAACTTTGACTGCCATGTATCCACAGTGGTGGGGAAGTCCTTCTGTGTGGCACAGCTTACAAGTAAATGCATGACATCCAGACCCAAGGAAGTTATAGTCCCACCATACTCAGCCACCATAAGACCAGTAATCGAGTACAGTGCACTTTTTGGCATGTATTTGACCAGGCAATTGCAAAAGCTGGAGCAGCCTTAGAGGTTCCTTACAAAAACAAATATATTATGTAAACATGTCCTATTTGGACAGACTAAAAGCCCTATCCCTTTGCTCTGTCTCCTACTGACTGTTAAGGGATGACCTATGCCTGATTTACAAGGCAGTCACAAATCCAGCCCTGATGGAGCTATTACACATTCACAGGTCAAACATCATGAGGGTCATACGATCTAGGGATGTAAACTTAGCTACTCAAACAAAACATACTGGAGAGACAGATATGTGTCTCAGAGATTGCCTCTTCTTTGGAACAGGCTTCCTATTCAAATTAAGCAGAGCCCTTCCTTGGCCCTTTTCAAATGCAGTTTGGATCAATGGATGGAGAATCACAGATTCACACCAGGGATAGTGTTTATGTCCCTTATGGACAGGGGCAATCTGTAAGATACTCAATGTATAGGCACAAATCCATGCCATTCTCTTGTCCCTAAGGGCCATAGATTGGATAAACTCAGGTTATATTGGCTAGGCTAGTAATGGGCTCTTAAGCCATTAGCCTAGTAGTCTGCTATGAACCTATTAACCTGTGACATGGTGAGAGGAAGTACTGAAGGCCTTAGGAGGGAGAAGTGAATTTACAATGAAGTGTTACAGATTACAATGCTAATATCTGAAGGTTTAAATACTCAAAGGTTACATGATTTGGATGCTGAACTAGTCATTGTGATAGGAAATATGTTGCTGGCAGATACTGTCAATAAACGTGAAGAGCAGTAACTTAGTAGAAGCAGGAGACTTCTCCAAGAATTTGAATTTTCTGTTACAACTAAGCACTTTCCAAGTTTCCTTAAGTTCAGTAGCAGTGTTACAACACTGTATCCTGGTACAGAGAAGTCTGATGGAGTAACTTTGGTGAGTCCAAGCTTGCAGGTATAGAACTGGGCAACCTGAATCACCATCTGATGTTACAGTTCTGACTGTTTCAATCTGGTACCCCCATGGAGAGGTACGCTTTCTGAAACCACAAGTAAGAGTGATTGTTCATTTTGTCTACAGAAACTATTTATGACTTGTGTTTAGAGTAATAATCAACATACCACAATATATTAAGCAATTTTGATTAAAAAAGCAGTGATGCCATAGTCAAATTTTGACATTTGTGACTTACATTTAAATAAGTGTTTCTCTCAAAAGAAAGGGAAGTTAACATCTGCATTATCAAATTATTCTCAAGTAATTTGCCATTTTGTAAAGATTAATAACAAATTGGGAACACTGACTGAATGTTGGTAAGGGTTCATAGAGTTACAGAAAACTGACATTTAGAACACAAGACCAATCAGTTATTTAAGTACTAGTCAGTGTCTGTTAAAATATGCTGGAGAGCCAAACAATTTAGTTTTTTTCATGTTAAGAACAGAGTCACTAGTTAGAATTTCCTCAGTTTATATACACAGTGTAGACAGGCAGGACACAGCAAGGAGAACTGTAAAAAAATACAAGGTGCAGAGAGGCTGAGGTTTGTTGTACTGATTACCCTACAATTACCAGTAAGCAGATTTTACTTTGAATCGGTTACTTGTACGGGGAAATATAAAGGCATTAGGTCTTTTTTCAGAGCCTGTGACTAAAGTCATTCTCAGTGAAGGGTGATTGGGATTTTTTTTCTGGGAATCTTGTTTCTACTCAAAAGGCTTAAAAAAAGTTTTCAATATTAAATACTTAAATGAATAAAGAAGAAACTGAAATACAGGATTTGGAGGAAGATTGTTAATTATGGATGGGCATTCCTAAATGTTTAATATCCCATATATGAAACATTTTACATTAAATTCTTCAGAAACCAAATCATAAAACTGGATCAGGGTGTACTAACACCTTTTCTGGCTGGGGGTATCTTGGGATTGTCTCCATGTTTAGTACCACTGCTGTTAGTCTAACAGACCATATCATCTTGGGGAAAGGAGAGGTAGATTTTGTTACTCGTTTCCATCTTGTACATGGCTACCACTTTTGCTAAGCCATGGTGGTGCAGTGGTAGCATTGTTGCCTCACAGCAAGAGGTTCTCCCGTTCGATTCTTAGCTGGAGCGCCTTTTGTGTGGAGTCTGCATGTCCTCCCCGTGGTCGAGTGACGTTTGAAAGACATGTGTAGAATAGGCGTGCCTTCTCTGAAGGTTGGGCATCGAGTTGGCACCTCGGCACCCGTATAAAATCTACTGCAAATCATTAGCGAACCGGAGTTCCGCTGTGGCGACCCCTAACTGGGAAAAGCCGAAAGAAGAACAACATGGCTACCACTTTTGCTATATTTCAGTCTTAAGGCTCCTCAGTAAATGACCAGTAATCTATTAAATAGCTTGGTCAGGGGATCTGCCAACAAAATAGCCAAACTCCCAAGGACAATACCAGGTAGTCCTCTTTGCAGATGTGCATTAAGTTCTTATACAAACCAATTCTCTCATCTCTTTCTCCTCTGTTCTGCTGTCCATTCACTGCTCTTTCCCATTCTGCCATCTCTCCCACCACCAAGCATGGCATCTGCCCCTCCCTTTATGATGATTGCAGTGAAATGTTGATTTAATACTTTAGCTTTTCTTTGTCATCTGTTATCTTCCACCCATATTTCATTAGTTTACCCAGCTCTGTCCTTTTCCTCCTTTTTATTGCATAGTTAAAAAATACTATAGCATGCTAAAGCAACTAAATGGATGTCATACTGTCACACGTATACATACCCAGACACATATACACATGTATAATATAAATCCATATATATATAAATAGAGAGAAAGAGATATCATCGAGGTTCCAATAACGTGAAATTCATATAGTCAAGACCATATGATCAAATTTCAGAAAACTTTAAGTTAAAAAAACAATCTATGTCTTTCCGGAGGGGGGGGCAAGCCAGCACTGAGATCACACTACAGTGGGGAAAAGGGTAAATTCCCCAATCCCCACTGTACCATGAACTACATAGAAGTATTTCAATGGGGAATTTACCCTTTTTAAAAGCCAAAAAAAACCCATAAAAACTAGGAATACAAGTATTAGGAAGAAGCGGAAGGGTAAATCAAGAATCAGACACTAAATTTTAAATGATGTTAGCACTTTCGTCTGTATTTATTAAAACAAACTTATTCAGACAATAAGAGCAAAGCAAAGAACACAGTTTAAATAACCCTCCATTGAATCATGTGACCCAAAAGGAAATTACATCACTGAAACATATCTTTAGAAACAGCACCATCTTGTGGTTCAAAGACTGAACTACAACTAAATAGTCAATTCAGTCTTAGACGTACCTGGCTACCATATAATATGATAGACCAGAAAACACATTTGGCAGGATTCATGATGGCTTGCACGGAGTCTAAGAGTAGTGTAAGACTCCATGCAGCCATCGCGATCCAGGAACAGCCTGAATGTGCGTGTAAGAGAGCACCTAAAACGGCTCTTACACGGACAGGGCGTAGATATGCTAATTACCTCACTTGCAGCCGAAAGGCATGCAAATGAGGTAATTTTGCGATCCAGGAAGCAGAAACCTGCCCGTGTAAGAGCCGTGTTATCTGCAGAAATGTACTCAGTTGATAATTGAGTACTGTTCTGCAAATAACACAATGGAGCCTTGTCAGCTCCAAATAAAGGTTGCAAATGTCCCAGGCAGCATGCCAATGGCCAAATATGTGGCCACTGGCAACGTACCCTGATGCAGACATAAAATAAAAATAATTTTGATGTTTAAACGTAGCGCAGCACCGGGCAAATGGGTTTATGCAAAGCATGAATTTACAATGGAAGGGAATAGCAGGCTAAAACAACATGGCCACCGAGTAGGGGTTGCTAAGGGGGGAAGCTGAGTGTAAGACATGTAACTAAGCATTAGTAGGCAATCCTATGTAAATGAGTGGTAGGATAGTGAATCGTACTGTTACATTGGAAATGAGCACATTCCGTGCAGTGTAGGAGTAGGATAAGGGGGAGTAACAGAGTAGGAGATAGGTGACATCACAGGGGGGAATGTATGAAAGGAATGCAGCTCATTGGAGCACAGTGGCATGTGAAAGCTGTCAGTCACACATCATGGAAAGAGGAGTGTCAACAAGTAGGCATGGGAAAGCCAAGAAATGGAAGGTGTACACTATGGATAACACCAAAGTTTCTTGCAGGGCGTGCATGCGCGCGTGTGCGTGCTGGTAGGCACGAGTAAGCTAGAGTGCACGCGTGTAAGTGTGAGTGCACTCGTTTAAGGCAGAATACGCATGTAGGAGCCTGTTTAAACACCTGTAAGCTTGTTTGCGCTGGTGTGCACGCGTTTTAACCTGAATAAGCAGATTCTAGTCCGTCTAAGCATGTGTGCGTGTTAGCCACTGTGAGCGTGTTTTCGCTCATATGCGCGTCGCTCCCCCCTGAGGAAACAGAAGGGATAAAGGAAGCATGGTAAATAGTAGGAAGCTAGCAGGAATTACTGGCAGAGCTAGCAGGTGAAAACAATCAGAAGAAGGCAATTACACAGGCAGAACAGTAGCCTAGCCCAGCACTTAAAACTCTGCAAACAACAGTGCAGAATGTTTCTCTCAAGAGACACTGCAAAGTACAGTTTTGTACCTACCATAAATGTAGATGTTCGAGTGTTCACCCTGCTGCAGTCATCACACTTGGGTTATCCTGTTGTCAGGTGGTCCCGCAGTCGGCTGGAATTCCAAAGTCTTGGTCCGGCGTCGGTTGCTGTCACCTCTTCCCTGACGTCAGTGTGCCAGGGGTATATATAATGCAGCCGACGCCATTTTCTTCAGTTTTTCTTGCCCCAGATGTCAGGTGCCCCCAAAAAGGTGGTCAGAATTAGTACCAAATGGAGTGAACACTGCACAAATACAAAATCCCTTCAGCTATAAGCAAATACATCAGTAAGGCATAGAAGAGATTTTTCCAGAAGATCAGAGGGGATGGAGGGAGGGTAACCTGGACTGCAGCAGGGTGAACACTTGAACATCTACATTTATGGTAGGTACAAAACTGTACTATGTTCATCGTGTTACCCTGCTGCAGTCATCACACTTGGGTTGAATCCCAAAGCTAAGGTAGGGGGGAGGTATCATAGAGGGTTAGTGGAGGCAATAAGGCCCTGCAGAACTGCAGTGGTGAAGCCTGCCCTGGACTTAGAGTAAAGAGGTAAGTGATAGTGTTTGGTAAAGGTGTGTACTGAACTCCAAGTTGCAGCTTCTAAAATTTCCTTGGTTGGACCCCCCCTGAGAAAGGCTGTAGATGTAGCTGTTGCCCTGGTAGAGTGGGATCTAATGGTAGCAGGAACTGGTTTCCCATGATGGGTATAGCAGAAACATATGCAATGACCTATCCATTTATAAATGGTTTGCTTAGATATAGCCTTCCCTTGAGAAGCTGTAGCATAGGATACAAAGAGCTGGTCAGTTTTTCTGAAAGCCTTAGTTTTGTCCAAGTAGTAACGAAGCTGCCTGTGAATGTCCAAGGAATGCAGGAGTCTCTCACTTTTGTTCTGTGGATTGGGGAAGAAGGTGGGTAAGTGGATGGTTTGATTCAAAGCTACACTGGAAACCACCTTAGGCATGAAGGAAGGATTAGTTCGTAGAGAAACTCTGTCTTGATGAAAAATGAGGAAAGGTTCCACTGCCATTAGTACCTGTAGCTCTGAGACTCTCCTAGCTGAAGTTATTGCTAGGAGCATGGCAGTCTTCCATGATAGGAACTGTAGATCTGCAGAGAAAGCTGGTTCAAAGGGATGTAGTGTTAGTTTTTCCAGAACAAAGTTGAGGTCCCATGTTGGTGTAGGAGCTCTCCTGGGCAGTCTAATGTTTTTTGCCCCTCTGAGGAACTGCCTTAGAAGAGGATGTGAAAATAAAGGTGGATCCGTGTTGTAGTGAGCTGAAATAGCTGAAGCATGGATTTTAATTGAGGAAAAGGAAAGTCCTTTGCGCAACATCTCAGCTAAATACTGTAGAATGTGAGGCATGTGAGGCTGAATTGTGTCTTGGCCTTTAGCTTGGTTCCAGGCACAAAACCTTTTCCATTTGTCCGAATAAGCCTTCCTGGTACTTGGCTTCCTGGCTTCCAGAATAACATCCAGAACTGCTTGTGAAAGAGGAGCTGGTTGGATGTTTAGTTGATTTGCCATGCAGCCAGATTTAAAGTTTTGAGCTGGCTGTGAAGAATCTGTTTGTTTTGTTGTGTGAGCAAATGGGGTATTTGAGGCAATATCCATGGTGGGCTGTGGGCCATATTTTTCAATAGCGGGTACCAGTGCTGGCGTGGCCAGTCTGGGGCTATGAGAATCAGTCGTGGTCTCTCCTTTTTGACCTTCAAAAGAACCTTTGTGAGGAGAGGTAATGGATGGAAGGCATATGCTGTCAGGTTTTTCCAACTGAAAGAGAGAGAGTCCACTTTCCAAGCTTGATGGTGGAAGGTCCTTGTACAAAATTTTGTCAGTTGGTAGTTTTGAGGACTGGCAAACAGGTCTATGTTTGGAAGGCCCCATTTTTGAGTTATCATTGCAAATATTTGTGGATCTAGTTTCCACTCGTGGGGATCTTTGATGTTTCTGCTGAGGTCGTCTGCCAATGTGTTCTTCTGTCCTGGCAGGAATTGAGCTTGTAACTGGACTTGGTAGGCCAGAGCTGTGTTCCATAAGATCATTGCTTGCCTGCATAGAGGGTAGGAATGTGTGTACCCCCTTGCTTGTTTATGTACCACATTACTGTGGTGTTGTCCGTCTTTATTGCAAGTTGTCCTGGATGTAATAGATCCTTGAAGGCTGTCAGAGCTTTCTGTACAGCTAGCATCTCCTTTTGATTTATGTGCAGATTTCTTTGATCTGCAGTCCATAGGCCTTGAATGCATTGTCCTGCCATGTGTGCCCCCCCAGATGTAGTCTGAAGCATCTGTTGTGATAGTCTGCCTGGCTGGGGGCAAGGTGAAAGGCTGACCCTTGTTGAGGTGACATGCCTGTGACCACCATAGAAATTCCTGTTGTAGGCAAGGAATGAGAAATATCATTGTGTCCAAGCTGTTGCTGTGTTGAGACCATATGCTTTTTAGGTACCGCTGTAATTTCCTCATATGCAAGATGCCATGAAGCCCAAAGCCTGCAGAATTTTTCTTGCAGTTAATTGGGTCTTTGTTGCCATTGTCTTGAAATATTGAGTCAGTTGTAGTTGCTTGTCTGGTGTAAGATAAGCCTTCTGGGCCGTTGTATTCAAGCTGGCACCCAGGAATGTCATTTTTTGTGAGGGTACTAGTTTTGACTTCTTTTCGTTTACTGTGTACCCCAGGCAGTTTAGTAGATGCTTTACAAAGGCCAGATGATGTAAGAGTATGTCTTTGCTTTCTGCTTGGATGAGGCAGTCGTCCAGGTATGGATATATTTGAATTCCTCTTTGTCTGCAGTATGCAATTACTGGTGCCAGGCATTTTGTGAAAACTCGGGGCGCAGTAGATAAGCCAAAGGGCAGTGCAGAGAACTGGTGTTCCCTCATAGTGTGTAAAGTTTCCCCAAAGGAGTAGTCTTCAGGAGGAGAAGCTGAGGGAATTGAGTCCTCAGCATCAGAATCTTCATAAGGAGAGAAGGAATAGTCTTGGTCCTCAGAGGAGTCTGAAGAAATGGGCATTTGCTCAGAGGAAGGAAAATCTTCCTCTTGTCTAGGCCTTTTGTCAGGAGGGGGCTGTGAACCCCTGATTAAATAAATCAAATCTTCAGCCATTTTGAGCATCTGTTTCTTAGGCATAGGGCCTTGAACAGGAGACTGAAATGCAGTCCTTTTAGTTTTCGAAGGAGTCTTAGACTTAGAAAACGTTTTAATGGTGAGAGTCGTCGGTCTGAAAACGCCCTCAGAAACTGATGGCGTTTCTGTAGCACCAACGTCTTTTGAAGCAAAGTCGTTGGAAGGGCCTGAAGTAAAAGGCTGTGTCGGCCTAGTACATTCCGTCAAAATATCAATAGCGGTCTCGGGTTCCAGATCTGTGGTAGTCAGGGGCTGCGTCGGAGTCTCACTGAGGACCAGAGAACCGGAGACCGGATCAGCCGAGGCCTCGGAATGTGGCTTAGGCCTGGGCTGCCTGTCCTCATCCCTGCGTTTTTTGTGCACGCCGGTAGTCGGTTGCTCTGACGGCATGCTGTAGTTAAATTTCCTACCGAAGTAGTGTCGTGCAAAATCAAAGCGTCTTTTAATAGTACGCTTATTAAACCTAGCACAAAACTGACAAGAAGTGACGTCGTGGTCTGGGCCTAGACAAGGTATGCAATAAGAATGAAAGTCCTTATGAGGTATTTGCTTCCCACAAGAAATACAATTGTTAACTTTTTCTGACATCGGTCTGAGGCAAGAAAAGTTTCAACGGGTACTTAGCTTTATAGAAGACTTCGGTCTGAAATTCGAATTCGAAAATCTCAGGAGTCGGCCGACCAGCACTTGCGAACTGCTTCTGCTTCGGGCACCGCTCGGCAAGAAAGACTGAAGAAAATGGCGTCGGTTGCATTATATATACCCCTGGTGCACTGATGTCAGGGAAGAGGCGACAGCAACCGACGCCGGACCAAGACTTTGGAATTCCGGCTGACTGCGGGACCGCCTGACGACAGGATAACTCAAGTGTGATGACTGCAGCAGGGTAACACGATGAACATCAGAGGAGTAAGCTATTAGAAGTGAAAACTGAAAAAGCTTCACTCAGACCAAAAATGCTAGGGGCTGCCATAGCTGTTATAAGGAGACATATGCAACTTGCTGAGGGTGGTGACTATGCAAATGCTGCTGGACAACCCACAGTGAGGAGACGGAGAAGAGTGTACAGGCCCAGGGTCACCTACCAGGGGTTACATGAGCTGGAGATAGTGGAGCGCTATAGAGTGGACAGAGACCTCCTGCAGCAAATTGTTGAGCTGTGCAGGCCACGCTTCACACACAGAACCAATAGAGGGAAACCCATCCCAGTGGAAACCAAGGTATGTGTTGGCCTAAGAATACTAGCAACAGGTACCTTCCAGAGACCAACTGGTGATATGATGGGGATATCACAGGCATCAGCATCCAGGGTACTGCACCAGTTCCTGGATGCCATGTCAGTACATGTCGGTGAGCATGTATATTTCCCCAATTCCTGTGAGGTATTGGCCAGCAATATGCATCTCTTCCAGCAAATAGCGGAATACCCTGAGGTAGTGGGTGCAATAAACTGCACGCATATACGCATCAAAGCACCAGCCGGTGAACGGGGTAGGGCCTACATTAACCGCAAGGGCTTCCACTCCATCAACTGCCAGGGCATGTGTGATGCCCAGGGTATAATAATGAATGTGTGTGCTGGCTGCCCTGGAAGCTACCATGATTCCCATATCTGGCATCTGACGCAGCTGTACCAGACATTTGCCAATGGGGACATCCCACATGGTCACTTAGTGGGGGATGCTGGCTACGCACTGGAGTCGTGGCTGATGACACCCATCAGAAATGCACACACACCTGAACAAGAATGCCATAATGAGGCACACGCACAAACACGAAATGTAATCGAGCATGTGTTTGGGCTGCTCAAGTCACATTTCCGGTGCCTGGACACATCTGGTGGAGCCTTGCAGTACTCACCAACTACATGTACCCAAATTGTCATGGTATGTGCTATGCTACATAATATGATTCCACAAAAACAGCTGCAGCAGGACCAGCATAAGGCTGGGCCAAACAGGCCCCCCACCATTGCCAAGCCAATCACAGGCAGAGCGTGACTCGGAGGAGGAACAACCTAAGCCTGCCCCAGTAGGCAGAAGGAGGTGTGCCCAGTATGCCTTGGCCTTGGCAAAGCGGCAACGCATAGCACATACACTGGCTCAGTAAGAACCCTGGAAATGATACCTCTCTCTGACTCACACATATAGTAAAAGGGATGCCTAAGTTGACACAACCTGCTTTCAAACATGTACAGGGAGTGTAGTATGTGCATCCAACATTGACAGCCCTGCAGCACCACCTGAGGCATGATTGCCATGTGTTAAGCAATGTAACACCATGTAGTATATGCAAACTTGATGACCCTGACTAACATCCTACCCTCACCAAGCATGATGCCACAATATGAAGACCAGATGATCAATTACAATAATTGGCTTAAGTATTGCTGTTAGTCAAAGGGGATCCAATGCATGCCAGCCTGGGATGACATGCTGAGCAAGACACGATGCTCCACCTGCTAGGGATGGCTTGCACCTATCAGTCCTGGCCTTTTGGATACTGGCAAAGGCTGTTGTCACCCCCACTGTGCCTTGAATAGGTAAGGCTCAAAACACAAACCCACCTCCATAGGTATCACAAGGGATAAGAACCTAGACGTAATGCTACCCAATGCCAGAAGTCTAAACTGCAAGATGCATACAGTCTAAACTCCCCTCAGCATGGAGAATGTTGATACCTGTTCTGTAACAGAAAACTGGGTCAAGGCTCACAAGAGCACCCTAACACTACCAGGTTACACCTCATACCATGCTTTACAGCCCCAAAACATGGAACAAACTACAAAAGGAGGGTGACTAGCAATAATTGTCAATGATAACCACACCCCCATGTTGGTACCACAACAAGAAGCAGCATGGACTATCCATGGTCAAGTAACAGTGGCTAAAACTGCCTCCCAGTTTGTAGCCTGCTACAGACTACCCTCCTAATGCCAGGAACTGCACTTGGGCTACATTGGAACACATGGAAATATCTAGCTCTCCAAACAACATTATATTGGGTGACTGAAAATACTCAAACATAGACTGGGAGCATTATTCCAGCTCCAACACCCTAGGCCAAAGGTTCCTAGAATCCATAAACCAAAATGCTCAGGAACAACGTACCACTGCCACAAGAGGGGTAAGCATACTGGATGTGATAATCAGCAACATGGGTACTCTATGGCCAGATGAGAAGTGTATCCCTCACTGGTAAGATCAGACCATAGAGTAATCACACTGGATATTCACATCCTGACCACAGTCCCTGGCCAGAAAACCACAGTGAAAAACATGTGTAACAGAAATGTTGCACTCCTCCAAACTGATGTGGAATACATTAAAGGCCCTGTGTCTGTGGAAAATATGGGCCACACCTCAGAACCCTTTATAAATGCATTCTATGAACACTTTCAGGAATGCATGGATTATGCAATCCCAAGTAAAACCAAGGCCCAATTCCATACACACAGGCATCTGGCATGGTGGACCCCAGCCATTACCAAACCATGCAAGAGAATGAGGAAGCTACTACATGATAGAGCAAACCCAAAAAGGGAAGTAATCTCTGATCAGTATTATGGCAATAAAATATGGCCACTCATAAAATCCACTAAGGCCAGCTACAACAAGTTGAATCTGTGAATCTTGGGCAATGTTACACCTGCCCCATGTACACAGACAACCCCCCTCCTACCCCCAAGAAATACAAATATATGTGAGAGATGCAACCATTTATCAAAACTGGAGGCTGAGCTCTCTCAACTCAGTACTGTCAAAACTAGTCAGGAGGAGAAGGTAACCACACACACCACAAACCCAGTCTCACATAGACCTATCACAACTGCAAACCAAAGACATAAACACACACAAACATTCCCAGAGGCTCTAATTAAAAATCCACCAAATCAACAGAGGCCTCCAAAGCAGACACCCAAGCAAACACTACCTCCAAACATAGCACATGCAACACATAGTACACAAAGTCGGTGTGCCAAACAGTCACAGCCCGTAAGGACAAACAACATGCCTGATACACTTGTAATAGGTGACTCCATAGTCAGACACACTGATGTCCCACTCACCAGACTGAACAAGGAAAAGGGTACAGTAAGCTGCCTGTAGGCTGCTACAATCCACCACATAACACAAGCATGCAGGTCACTCCAAAGCAAGTACAAATATGACTCAGTCATTGTCCATGCTGGTGTGAATGACCTGAGACATACCTCCCTGGACTACATGAAAAGAGACATAGAGGAGCTCTCCGATTATGTAAGCCAGGCCGGTATGACTCTGACCCTGAGCAGCATCCTACCCTCACCAAGAATGATGCCACAGTACAAACACAGAATGATCAGCTTTAACAATTGGCTCAATTACTGGTGTCCTTCCAAGGGGATTCAATGTCTGTCTGCTTGGGATGTTATGCTTGACAAGCCACGCTGCTTTGCCAGGGATGGCTTGCACCTGTCACCCCTGGGCGTCTGGATATTGGCTAAGGCTCTTGCCACCTCCATAGTGCCTTTTGTAGGCAAGGTTGAAAAGACAAACCCACCTCCCTAGAAAACATAAGTGGAAAAAACATAAGGGTAATGCTGCCCAATGCCAGAAGTCTAAACCTCAAGATGCACGCTCTCGAGGCCCTCCCCAGTATGGAGAACATTGATGTCTGTGCAGTGACGGAAATCTGCATCAAGGCTCCTGAGAGCACCCCAGCACTACCAGGTTATACCTCATATCATGTTTTCGGCCCCAAAACCTGGACCAAACCACAAAAAGGGGGAGTATCCATATTCAGCAAAGATACCCACACATCCAGGTTGCTGACAATGCATGAAGCATTGGAGACCATCCATGTGCAACTAACCGTAGGCAAAACTGCTGTACAGTTTGTAGCATGCTACAGACCACCCCCTCAAACCCAGAAACCCCACTCAGCCTTCCTGAAGACACTGGAGAGTATGAATGTCTCTCCAAATACCAAACAAGGTACTCACAAATTACCACATAGGTGGTAATCCATTACGTATGGAAGAAGTAATCAGGGACCTAGGGACACAAGTGGACAGTAACCTCTCATGTGACACTCACATTGCCAACGTGGCTAGGAAGACCTTCTATACTGGCCACCTTATCATGAAAGGATTCACATCTACATCAAGAGAGGTCATTGTGCCCCATACTCTTCTCTTATCAGGCCCATAATTGAGTACAATGCCCCATTTGGGATGTACCTTACCCGACACCTGCAGCAGTTAGAAAGACCTCAAAAGTACCTCACCAAGGGGATAAAGGGTCTCAAACATTTGTCATATGCTGCCTGGCTGAAGACACCCCAGCTGTATGCAGTCACATACTGCATACTCAGAGGTGATGTATGCCCGATGTACAAGGCCATGTCCAATACAGAATTAATGGACATGCTCCACCTCAGAAAATCCAAATCCATCAGAGCCGCGAGAGTGAGAGATGTCAACCTCAACACATAAATAAACAGGATGTGCTGGAGGGACAGATTCATAACCCAGAGGCTCCCTATACTCTGGAACAGAATCCCACTCCATGTTAGGCAGAGTCCCTCACTGACTCTCTTCAACAGGAATCTTGCCAAGTGGATGGGAGATTGTAGATTTACACTGGGGGTCTTCACTGTGTCACGTCTAGACAGAGGCACAGTAAAGTAAACCCTAAATGGGCATAATATTCACATAGCAAGGGGTGGCGAAAGCCACACACACTCTGGCTAGGCTTATAAATGCCCTAGGGCAGATAGCCTAGTATGAACCTATGAACCTATGACGATACAAATTGTACAGGACACTAAGGATAATCACAAGGCTTTCTTAACTGATGGTAGGAACCTTGTTGGGAATTCACAGATATGCTCTGAATTACCAAATATTACAAACAATACACCAAACCCACACACATTGCCAACATCCAACCTGACAGGTTCAGTGCAAACCCCCCCCCCAAAATGCCAAATATGTATCCCAGCAGAGTGCTGGCCCCCTGACATTGCAGATGCTGAGGTAACAGCCAGCATCTTCAAAGCAAAACATACAGCATCAATGGTACGAGATGGTATCCTTGGCTGTGTCCAACATGAACTCCAAGAAGAATGGAACGCCAAATAACACTACTGCTCAATTTCAGCCTTACCACAGGATATGTACCCAAAGAGCAGTGTACAGCAACAGTGGTCCCTCTCCACAAAGGTGGTGCCTGAATGGATACTGCATACTATCACCCCAGAATCCTGACAAGCTTGGTCTGCAAAGCTATGGAAAGGATCATCATGTACCTCAGAAATAAAGATATTGGGGACCTACAGACACTGGACCCTACCCAGCGTGGCTTTCTTAAGGGCAGATCCTGCCCCTTAAACATGTTTGACTCATTTTAAACAGTCATCAAGGCCATTGATGAGGGGAATGTGGTCCACACAGCCTATCTGGACCTTGCAAAAGCCTTCCATACAATACCCCACGTGTTCATTATAGATAAGCTCACCAGCTTAAATATAAACCCCTATGTCAGTAGATGGGTGGCAAACCAGCCCAAGGACAGAACTGACATGGTCAGAAATGCTGCAGCCATGTCAGACTACAAACCAGCTACAACTGGCATCCCACAAGGCTCGGTCCTGGGACCTCCCTTGTTTGGTATATATTTCCCATAGGTACAGGCCAACATGGAAGGACTGTGTCTGAACAAGTTTGCAGAGGACTACAAACTGGGCACCATATCTGACCCTCCAGCTGACACAAGCATCCTACAAAAGGGCCACATAGAAACAGACAACTGGTGCCAGAGCCATGTCATCAAGCTAATTGCAGAAAAGTGTATAGTCATCCCCTGTGGATAAACAGTAAGTGCCCACCAATTACCACATAGGTGTTAACCCATTAAGTACTTTAGAAGTAATAAGAGACCTGGGGACACAAGTTGATAGATATCTTGCATTTGACAGCCATGTGGCTGTAGTGGTTACAGAAACATACCATATACCCACCTAATCATGAAGGTAGTCAGATCTAGATCAGGGAGGTCATCGTGCCTCTTCAGTCATCCTTCATCAGCCTCACAATTGAGTACAATGGCCCCTGTGGGATGTACCTCAGCAGACACCTCCATCAACTGGAAAGACCCCAAAAGTACCTCACCAGGAGGATCAAAGAGCTCGAACAGATGCCATGTGTTGCCTGATTAAACAAACTGCAGCTCCACACAGTGCCATACTGCCTGCCCAGAGGCAATCTGTGCCTGATGTATAAAGCCATGTCCAAGCTGGAATCAATGAACATGCTGCACCTTGTACAATCTGAATGCCAGTGAGCTATGCACATGAGAGACCTGAACCCCAGCACTGACATACATAGGACATGCTGTAGTGATTGATCCATAACCCAGAAGCTCCCTCCACTCTTGAGTAAACTCCCAGTACAGGTTAGCCACAGAGTCCCTCACTGACTCTCCTCAAGAGGAATCTTGATGAGTGGATGAGAGATGGTAGGTTTACCCTGGGTATCACTGTTATGTCACGGGTAGACAGAGGCACAGTATACTAACCTTGAAATATGTCATGGCAAAATCCAGTTACAATGTGTGTTGAAGGACAAACACATTCTCTGACTAGCGTAGAAATGGCCTAGGGCACATCGCTAGTGTTTGTCAATGTCCACCCAAGTTGCGGAATACACTACCAATGTTGGACAATCCTGGTTTAAGTAGTCTATATCTGAACAAAATGCAACATGGTCATATGTGCACAACTGGCCCTTAACCAGTCTGGTGTGCTCACTATGAATATTTAAAGCAGTGATAGGACTAAAACCCAGGATACTGTCCACCACAGTGAAAGTACTGAACCAGTACACTATACGATATTACAGTGTTTGGTCAGTATGAAAGGATGTTGACAACTGTATGCAAACTATCCCATGGAAACCCTGCAGGCACAGTATAATCCCTGTTGGGTTCAGACACAAAGCAGTTGGGCAGTAAGTACACAACATGACTCCCAACACACAACTATAAATGTGAAATATTGTTGAAGTTCATACACAACCACAAATGTGGTGGACTGCAGATTTCATCATATAGAAAGCTGACACTGGGCATGCTCGCACACTTTGATAAATGAGACATATGTCAGGTAACAAGCCATCGAAAGCCTGAACTGGGCATGCTCACACACTTAGGCCATGTCTCAGTTTAGCAGTTCGCCACACATATCTGGTATTTGTATGTGTTAATCCAGGAACCAACCACAATACAGCAATCTGCCCAGTGCACACAGTTAAATGACTACAGAGACATAAGTTAAATAGTGGATCCCTCTCATATTCAAACATCTTCCACAGATGCACAAGTTGTTCATAGAAACAGGGCAAGCTATGGCAATAAAGACCTGCAAACAGTTTATCAGCAACAAATATTGTGCATCTGAAAATTAAACATATGGGTGTAGAGGTCAATACCAGGCTGTTTGCCCTAGGGAATACAAGTTTAGCCAGAGTGTGCTTGGCGTCTGCCTCCCCAGTACAGTAGGCTACTGTGCCTCTGTTAAGTAGGTCACAGAAGGCACCGTTTAAGGCTAGTGTGCTGTGCCTCCGTCAAGCAGGGACACAGTGGAGATCCCAGGGGTTGAATTTGCAATGTCACATCCATGTGGCTGGTGTTTGCTGGAAGAGGGTTGGTGAGGACTTATAACAGTAATTGGGTGTCAATTACAGACTGAGGGGAGCCTTATCTGCAGTGTCTGGACAATTTCACTGTCAACACTTTGACGTGATGAGTTTGAGGGATTGAAGTGTCGTGCCAATACTGTTCAGAGACGTCCTCCCTCTGTGGGATATTGCTCTGTAATGTATTAGCTCCCTCCTTCTGTTGTACAGCTTATATATGGCTGGTGTACACCAGACAGGTCTCCTGTTGTGGAGGAGTCTTGGGTGTATTTGGGATAGCATGATCAATGCAAACCTTCCAGATGCTCATAGAATGCAATTGTCAAGGATTATGCAGAGTGGCCTGTATAATCCCCCAGCATGGGTCCTTTGAAGTCTTCCACCCCAGTCTTCACAAGTGCAAAGGTCAGATATTAACAATGGTGGTCTACCTCTGATGTGGAACATAGAGTCCCCATGTTGCAGATGGTCAGGTCCAATATGTATTCCCCCTTGTGGCTGTGGTGAGTGGTCCTGCCATAGCACATGGATTCACAAATTGTAGTGGCTGTAGGGTGATGTTGTTGAGGCCTGAGTAGTTCCCCCACACAATATACCTATACCTGACGTTAATCACTGTAATGGTGTATGTGAACACCTTCATATCCTACACTGTTCCCAGGGAAGCAAAGTGTGTGTCCTGGATATGGGAGGGGTGGTCTGAACTGGTTGTGTTGTGTGTTACAGGTCCTGTGGTCACGAAGCATGGTATAAAACATAACCTGGCAGTGCTGATGTGCATATCTGACCCTGAAGTAGGCGGCTGTTAATGCATATTTATGCTATCCCCCTAACTGACAGATAGTAATACATGTATATACTTCTTTATAAATAATGATGTCAGCACCCTATAAATACTGCAGGAGAAGAGTAGATACCCAGTAATTCAAATAGCGCGCTCAGCTAATGTGTCTCTCTCAAGTGTTATAATATAGTTAGGTAGGGGTTTGAATCCTGCAAATGCTGAGTGTATGTTTGGGTGAGGGGGGGTTAGTGTGTGTGCAATTCTGTGTGAAAGAAATGTCCCTTTTGACAACTAGAAGAACACACTACATGATGCACATTCCTCTTTCTAAACACTGATGATGTCAGCACCCTATAAGTAAAGCAGGAGAAGAGAAACCTCCCAGTAATGCGAATAGCGCACTCTGCTAATGCGCGTTTCTCAAGTGTCATAACATAGTTAGGTAGGGGTTTGAATCCTGCAAATGCTCAGTGTGTGTGTGTTTGGGTGAGGGGGGTTAGTGTGTGTGCAATTCTGTGTGAAAGAAATGTCCCTTTTGACAACCAGAAGAACACACTACATGATGCACATTCCTCTTTCTAAACACTGATGATGTCAGCACCCTATAAGTACAGCAGGAGAAGGGAAACCTCCCAGTAATGTGAATAGCGTGCTCTGCTAATGCGTCTCTGTCAAGTGTCATAGCATAGTTAGGCAGGGATTTGAATCCTACAAATGCCATGTGCGTTTTTCTCACACAGTTTGTCCATGTGTGTGGGGTGTTGCTCTTAATATTGTATGACATAGATTATATCAGTAATGTCAATGCACACATGAGGTATGTGTGTGCCACATAGACATATGTACCTGTGACCTTAAATAGTTCCCATGTCTGAAGCCTGCCTCATGTGAATACATGGAATTTGCATTACACAACTTTATGACTGTGGTTTTCTGTGCAGGGGCTGCATTTGGTATGTGAATATACAGTGAGAGTAGTCTATGGTGTCATCTTACCAGCGAGGGATACACTTTTGGTCTGGAGCATATAGTCCGCATGTTGGTGATGATCAGGTGCAGCATATTTTCCCCTCTTGTGGGAGTGGTAACAAGTTGTTCCATAGCAATTGAGTGTATGGATTCAAGGAACCTTACACCTAGGGTGTTGGAGCTACAGTAATGCTCCCAGTCTATGTGTGGGTAAATGAAGCTGCCCAATATATTGTTGTTTGGAGACACCTGCAGATATTCATGTATTCTTAAGTAGGCCAAGTGGGTTACCTGGGTTTAGGAGGGTGGTCCGTAGCAGACTATGAACTGGAAGTCAGTTTAACCGACTGTTAGTTGCATGTGGATAGTCTGTGATGCGTCACACTGTGGCAACAACCTGGGGGTGTGGGTATAGGCTCATAGGTTCATAGGTTCATACTAGGCTATCTGCCCTAGGGCATTTATAAGCCAAGCCAGAGTGTGTTTGGCTTTCTCCACTCATTTTAGATTAATGTTGCTATGCCCTTTTCTGAGGTTAGTATACTGTGCCTCTGTCTAACATTGACACAGAAGTGATACCCGGGGTACACCTACAATCCCCCATCCACTCATCATGATTCCTCTTGAAGAGAGTCAATGAGGGACTCTGCCTAACCTGGACTGGGATTTTATTCCAGAGTGAAGGGAGCCTCTGGGTTATGAATCTGTCCCTCCAGCATGTCCTATTGATGTCAGTGCTGAGTTTCAAGTCTGTCGAGTGCAAAGCTCGATGGGAGTTTGATTTTCTGAGGTGCAGCATGTCCATTACTTCCGGGTTAGACATGGCATTATACGTCTGGCACAGATCGCCTCTGAGCAGGCGGTATGCCACTGAGTATGGAGTTATTTTAACCGGGCAGCATATGGCATCTGTTTGAGCCCTTTGATCCTCTTGGTGAGGTACTTTTGTGGTCTTTCCAGTTGCTGCAGGTGTCTGTTAAGGTAAATCCCAAAAGGGGCATTGTACTCAATTATGGTCCTGATGAGGGATGAGTAAAGAGGCACGATGACCTCCTCTGATCTAGATGTGAATCCTGTCATGATTAGGTGGGCTATATAAAATGTTTTTCTAACCACTTTGGCCACGTGGTCATCAAATGAGAGATTGCTATCAACTTCGGTCCCCATGTCCCTAATTACTTCTTCCATACGTAATGGATTACCACCTATGTGGTCATTTGTGGCCACTTTGTTTTTGCCAAAGGGGATGACTATACACTTTGTGGCATTTAGCTTGAGGCTATGGCTCTGGCACCAGTTGTCTGTTTCTATGAGGCCCTTTTGGAGGATGGTTGTGTTGGCTGGAGAGTCAATTATAGTGCCCAGTTTGCGGTCATCCGTGAACTTGGTCAGCCACAGTCCTTCCATGTTGGCCTGTACCTCCGAGACATATATACCGAACAGGAGAGGTCCCAGGACTGAGCCTTGTGGGATACCACTTGTAACTGGTTTGGAGTCTAACATGGCTCCAGCAATTCTAACCATGTGGGTTCTGTCCTTGAACCAGTTTGCAACCTATCTAGTGACATAGGGGTGTATATTTAAGCTGGTGATCTTATCTATAATGCCCGAGTGGGGTATTGTATCGCAGGCTTTTGCGAGGTCCAGGTAGGCTGTGTGGACCACCTTCCCCTTGTCAATGGCCTTGGTGACTGTTTCAAAGAAATCAACCAGGTGTAAGAGGTAGGATCTGCCCTTAAAGTCACACTGGGTAGGATCCAGTGTCTGTAGGTCCCCAATATCTTTATGTATGAGGTCCATGATGATCCTTTCCATAGCTTTGCAGACCAAGCTAGTCAGGCTTATGGGGTGACAGTTTCCAGGATCCGTTGAGGCACCACCTTTGTGGAGAGGGACCACTGTTGCTGTACGCCACTCTTTGGGTACATAACCTGTGGTAAGGCTGAGATTGAACAGTAGTTTTATGTTTGGATTTAGCTCATCTTGGAGTTCATGCAGGATGCAGCCCGGGACACCGTCTGGTCCCATTGATGCTGTGTTATTTGCTTTGGAGAGGGCAGCTCTTACCTGAGCATCTGAGATGTCAGGGGGGCAGCACTCTGCTGGGATAGATATTTGCCCTTCTGGTGGGGAGGGGGGGAGAAGTTTGCGCTGAACCTGTCAGCTAGGATGTTGGCAAAGTCTGTGGGTTCGGTGTAGTCTTTTGTCATTTTGGACTAATTCTGAGCATATTTGGGAATTCCCACCCAGGTTCCTAACATAACTAAAGAAAGCCTTGTGATTATCCTTAGTGTCCTGTGCATTTCATCTCTCAAAGCTGTCCTTAGACGATTTTATGAGTGCCCGTAGTATTATGCTAACACTGAACAGAGATGCCTTCCCTTTTTGTGTTTTATCTCTATTATACAGTAGCTTCCTCCTTCTATTGTATAGTTTGGTTATGGCTGTGGTCCACCAGACAGGACGTCTGCCTTTGTAGGATTGGGTTTTGTTTTTATTTGGGATTGCATGATCCATGCATTCCTGAAGGTGTTCATAGAATGCGTTTATAAAGGATTCTGTGGTCTGGGCCGTATTTTCCACAGGCCCGGGGGCTTTGAAGGATTCCACCTCAGTTTTGAGGGGTGTGGAATTTGCTGTAGAGAAGTTTTACACTGTGGTTTTGTGGGCAGGGGGTGGGGTTGGGATGTGAATATCCAGTGAGATTAGTTTATGGTCTGATCTTACCAGTGAGCGGTACACTTCTGGTCTGGAGCATAGAGTCCCCATGTTGGTGATGAACAGGTCCTGTATGTTTCCCCCTCTTGTGGGAGGGGTAACAAGTTGTTCCATAGCATTTCAGTGTATAAATGCTAGGAACCTTTGAGCTAGGGTGTTGGAGCTAGAGTAATGCTCCCAGTCTATGTTCGGGTAGTTGCAGTCCACCAATATAATGGTGTTTGGAGAGACCGTCATATTTCCAGTGTTCTCAGGAAGGCCAAGTGGGGTTCCTGGGTTTGGGAGGGTGGTGTGTGCCAGGCTATGAACTGGAAGGCAGTTTTACCCACTATTAGTTGCACATGGATAGTCTCTGATGCTTCGTGCTGTGCCACCAACCTGGAGGTGTGTGTATCTTTGATGAATATTGATACTCCCCCTCCTGTTCTGGTTCGGTGCAAGTTTTGGGGCCGACAAGCATGGTATGAGGTATAACCTGGCAGTGCTGGGGTGCTTTTGGGAGCCTTGAACCAGGATTCTGTTACTGCACAGATATTGATGTTCTCCATGCTAAGGACAGTTTCTAGTGCATGCATCTTGAGGTTTACACTGCTGGCGTTGAGTAGCATTACTATTAGTTTCCTATCCCTTGTGATACCTATGGAGGTGGTTTTGTCTTTTGAGCCTTGCCTAAAAAAGGCACTATGGGGGTAGCAAGAGCCTTTGCCAATATCCGAAAGCCCATGGGTGACAGGTGCAAGCCGTCCCTAGCAAAGCATCGTGGCTTATCGAGCATGTCATCCCAGGCTGACAGGCATTGGATCCCCTTTGAATGACACCAAAACTTAAGCCAGTTGTTGAAATTGATCATCTTGTCTTCATATTGTGGCATCATTCTTGGTGAGGGTAAGATGCTACTCAAGGTCAGGGTCATACCAGCCTGGGCCACATGCTCAGAGAGCTCCTCTATGTCTCTTATCATGTAGTCCAGGGAGGTACATCTCAGGTCATTCACAATGGCATGGACACTGACTGAGTCATATTTGTACATGCCCTGGAGTGACCTGTGTGCTTGTGCTATGTTCAGCCTGGTGACCGGGACGTCAGTGTACCTGACGATAGAGGCACCTATTACAAGTGTATCAGGTGTGTTGTTTAGCCTTCAGGACTGTGACTGTTCGGCACACTGGCTTTGTGAGCTATGTGTTGCATGTGTTCTGTTCTGGGGCAGCAGTTGCTTGTGTGTCTGCTTTGGAGGTGTCTGCTGCTTAGGCAGAATTTTATTTAGAGACTCCGAGTATGTTTTCGTGTGTTTATGTGTTTGGATTGCTGTCATGGTAGGTCTATGTGAGACTGGAATTGTAGTTACTGTGGTTTTCTTCTCTTCCTGACAGGTTTTGCCAGTACTGAGTTGAGAGAGCTTAGCCTCCAGTTTGGCTATATGGTTGCATCTCTCACATGTGTTGGAATTTGTTGGGAGGAGGAGAGGATTGTCTGTGTACATGAGGCAGTTGTAACATTGCCTCTAGATTCCCAGATTCATCAGCTGGACCAGAGAGGAGATTGACAACTGACCTTTGGACATGCTAGAATAGTATTGGGAATTCCTTTATAATTAACAACAAAAAGGGCCAATGGGGAACAAGGTACTCAAGGTGAGTTTGTGAGGGTGTAGTGCTTTTAATTTGTTAGTGCTGGCATATATAAATGCTTTAGTGAGCAAGTGCCAGATAAGTCAAATGCAATGTGTTACAGGTAACTTAAATGCAAAAATGACAAACAGTAACTTTCTGTCAAGTGAAACAAGGAAATACGTTAAGTAAGCAATGCAGATGTCACTAGGGATCCACAGAAGTGCTGCAAAGCTGCGTTTCAGGTGGAATTAGTGTTTCAGGGAAATAACAAGCAAACAAGCATACAAACAAAGCTACATTCAGCAGGCCTGGATCTAGTCTATGCTACAGCAAACAAGGTCTACCAATTTCAGTAATAAACAGTTCAAATATGCAGTTCTGTTCTGGTTCGGTGCAAGTTTTGGGGCCGACAAGCATGGTATGAGGTATAACCTGGCAGTGCTGGGGTGCTTTTGGGAGCCTTGAACCAGGATTCTGTTACTGCACAGATATTGATGTTCTCCATGCTAAGGACAGTTTCTAGTGCATGCATCTTGAGGTTTACACTGCTGGCGTTGAGTAGCATTACTATTAGTTTCCTATCCCTTGTGATACCTATGGAGGTGGTTTTGTCTTTTGAGCCTTGCCTAAAAAAGGCACTATGGGGGTAGCAAGAGCCTTTGCCAATATCCGAAAGCCCATGGGTGACAGGTGCAAGCCATCCCTAGCAAAGCATCGTGGCTTATCGAGCATGTCATCCCAGGCTGACAGGCATTGGATCCCCTTTGAATGACACCAAAACTTAAGCCAGTTGTTGAAATTGATCATCTTGTCTTCATATTGTGGCATCATTCTTGGTGAGGGTAAGATGCTACTCAAGGTCAGGGTCATACCAGCCTGGGCCACATGCTCAGAGAGCTCCTCTATGTCTCTTATCATGTAGTCCAGGGAGGTACATCTCAGGTCATTCACAATGGCATGGACACTGACTGAGTCATATTTGTACATGCCCTGGAGTGACCTGTGTGCTTGTGCTATGTTCAGCCTGGTGACCGGGACGTCAGTGTACCTGACGATAGAGGCACCTATTACAAGTGTATCAGGTGTGTTGTTTAGCCTTCAGGACTGTGACTGTTCGGCACACTGGCTTTGTGAGCTATGTGTTGCATGTGTTCTGTTCTGGGGTAGCAGTTGCTTGTGTGTCTGCTTTGGAGGTGTCTGCTGCTTAGGCAGAATTTTATTTAGAGACTCCGAGTATGTTTTCGTGTGTTTATGTGTTTGGATTGCTGTCATGGTAGGTCTATGTGAGACTGGAATTGTAGTTACTGTGGTTTTCTTCTCTTCCTGACAGGTTTTGCCAGTACTGAGTTGAGAGAGCTTAGCCTCCAGTTTGGCTATATGGTTGCATCTCTCACATGTGTTGGAATTTGTTGGGAGGAGGAGAGGATTGTCTGTGTACATGAGGCAGTTGTAACATTGCCTCTAGATTCCCAGATTCATCAGCTGGACCAGAGAGGAGATTGACAACTGACCTTTGGACATGCTAGAATAGTATTGGGAATTCCTTTATAATTAACAACAAAAAGGGCCAATGGGGAACAAGGTACTCAAGGTGAGTTTGTGAGGGTGTAGTGCTTTTAATTTGTTAGTGCTGGCATATATAAATGCTTTAGTGAGCAAGTGCCAGATAAGTCAAATGCAATGTGTTACAGGTAACTTAAATGCAAAAATGACAAACAGTAACTTTCTGTCAAGTGAAACAAGGAAATACGTTAAGTAAGCAATGCAGATGTCACTAGGGATCCACAGAAGTGCTGCAAAGCTGCGTTTCAGGTGGAATTAGTGTTTCAGGGAAATAACAAGCAAACAAGCATACAAACAAAGCTACATTCAGCAGGCCTGGATCTAGTCTATGCTACAGCAAACAAGGTCTACCAATTTCAGTAATAAACAGTTCAAATATGCAGGCACTATAAGCCTTTAGCCAGAAATACCCAGCTCAGATGGGCAGAGTCCAGCCTCTCCTCCTACAAGAGTGCAGACCATGAACCTTCGTAATGTAAAATAACTGGCCTGAAGCCCAAGTGCTTAAACCAGAACTAATACACATTTAGAATAACAGACACTGAGCCCTCAATCAGCAGTTCCCAACTTAGTAGGATGTATGCTACCTGTCCTGCCACCACAATATCCTTGACATGTAATGAGACTCACCCTCCTGTCATAGTTAGTTCTGTGTTTTGGGGCTGTCAAGCATGGTATGAGGTGTAACCTGGTAGTGCTAGGGTGCTCTTGGGAGTCTTGAACCTGTTGTCTATTACTGCACAGATATCAACATTCTCCATGCAGAGAAGAGTTTGGACTGCATGCATCTTGTGGTTTACATGTCCATCACTGAGTATCATTACTTCCATTTTCTTATCCCCTGTACTACCTATGTAGGTGGCCTTCTGTTTACAGCCTTACCACCAGAATGCAAAGATGTGCAGACATTACACTATGGTAATTAATAGGGGTGTACCAAACAATACAATGACAATCATACTGTTAATGCATCAGGCATGCTGGGATATACCCACAATGATATCATTACACTGTACTGTTGACAACATGATAATATTACTACACTTCTATGTAGTCACCCTGTGCATCAGCACCATGTTAACCTGTTCCTGCATCAATGTTACAGATTGCAGGAGGTGGCACAGTTTCATCATATGCACAGGGTGTGTACTTGGTACGCCTGAGTCTGCCACTGATACAACCAATCGACATGTATGTGTGTGTGTGTTAGTGAGGGACAACAGTACAAGATGGGGCAATGTTGATGCAGTGTGTGCGTGTATGTGTTAGCCCTAGGTGTTAGCATTATGCATTTGTGTATGCATGCACACAGTTCCACCTCATGGCTGCCATATACGGGTGTTTGTGGACAGCCACAGACTGTACCTGCCAGGTCATACAGATCACTGTCTCTGGCCATGGACACGGTACCTGTGCCTGGCAGGGGTGCTACGGACAGTATCAGGTACTAAGCCAGACTGGGTACTGTCATCAGAAGCAGTTGGTTGATGACTGGAGACATGTCCCTGCTGGGACTGTCCAGAGCCACAAGCACGTGGTCTCCTAGGGCGGTCTGATGACAGCACAGACCCAGCATTGCTGGGGCTGGTACTGGCACTATGGGAGCGGCCGCAGGTTTGTTGTTGTCTGCGACGACTGCCAGCTGCTGCTGTTGCTGGCATACATCCATGCCAATGCCTCAACCATCCTGCATTGCCCTGGCTCATGGACATGTAGTTGTGGAACAGATCTAATGTGTCCCCCCAATGTCTGTCAATGACATCGGTGAAATTACAGATGGCAGCCGCAATGTCACGCATAGTGTCATTCATAGCAGTGCGATGTGCTCTCAGCTCCCTCAGACCCTGTCTGGTGTACCATTCCATATGTGACTGTGCCTGCATTACAGCCCGGAACATAGCTGAGGTTGAAAGACCTCTGTGGGCACGTCTGACAGGGGCAGTACGACCACGGATGCTCCCACGAGAACCCCTGGACATCTGCCTGTGTGGTACCATGTCAGGACTCTGGCCATGGCTGCTGTGAGGGGATGCATGTGCCACTGATACCACATTACCCTGGTCAATGCCCACTGTATGCTGTCCATCACCTAGGGACATTGGTGACAATGGATGTATTGGCAGGATGACTGTGCACATTGATGGGGTTGACAGCTGTGTACTGTCGATTGGCTGACCAACAACGGACCCTGGCACACCTCCCTGTGCCATTACACAGGTATCATCATTATCACTATCCCCAGCAGCGGATTCAGGTTCCCTGCTGCACACCACCAGAGCAACACCAGAACCTGTGAGAGGAAGACAGGAAACACAGTTTACAATGTGTACACAATGTTACCACAGATGTACATGGGCACATGCACACATGGGCACATGCACACATCACACATGCACACATGGGCACATGCACACATGGGCACATGCACACATGCACACATGGGCACTTGCACACATGCACACTTGCACACACACATGCACACATGCACACATGTGCACATGGGCACATGGGCACATGCGCACATGCACACATGCACACATGCACACATGCACACATGCACACATGCACACATGGGCACTTGCACACATGCACACTTGCACACATGCACACATGCACACATGCACACATGGGCACATGGGCACATGCACGCATGCACACTCCTCAGTACATGAGATACAAACACACAGACACAAACACACCTGCAATCAAACACATAGCAATACCGTTTGAGGGTATTATTACTATTATTATCATTAGTATTAAAGGTATTGTTATTACACACTCACCAGCATGGATGGACTGCCTTGCTGTTACACCAGAGGGACCTGCACAAATAAGACATTTATTGTCAGTGGGCACAACTGTGCCATTGATACTGTGAGTAGGATACAGTTCAGTAGTACAACAGTTGGCTTTCACAGGTCTACTGCTGATATTGAGAATATCACTCTTGCACCATAATTACCAGGATAACAGCTACAAACACAGTACACACCTCACACATGCATAAACTACCACTGTAGAGAACAGTCAACTATAGATATGGCATGTTACCTGCACGCTCCAAGTCCTCATGCTGGGTGGCTCCAGTCTCCATCATTACACATGTGTGCAGATGTTGTTGTTGTTGGGCTGGAGCTACAACACTTAGGAGGAGCCCCTCTAGTCTGGTGAGGGGGGGGTGTATAGCCACCCCACCACCTGTGGCAAGCTGTTGCCTGTGGATATCAGACGCACTCTGACGGACATTTCTAATTAAATCACTGCAGTGATGGCGTACCTGCTCATATGTCCGGTTATGCATGCCTATGTCATTTACCCGACGGACAAGGTCTTGCCACAGTGCAGCCCTCTCCTGCTGGTTCTGGCTGGTGCGGGAAAAGAGTGTGGCAAAATCCCGCACCAGGCTCTGGTGTATCTCTTCTTCCTCTGCAGCAGAGTATGTGGGGTTGCGTTGGTGCACCATCGCCCTGGAAAGAAAAGACAAATATGTGAGCAAGTGATATGGCACACATAATACTCTACTGTAGTGATATCACTGAACTGCCATATATAGCATGTGTCTGTCTATTGGGGGATACACATGTAAATGACAACATATCAGTGCTCAGCCAACAACTGTGTGACAGTGCCTGGCACACTCCATACAACAAATTAGTATACTCCAGTAGTCGGCACACTGTTTGAGGTCCAATGCACAGCCTCACACTGGGGGTTTGTATCAAGGTAATGTATGGGGAACATTGTCAACCCATGCAATGCATGCAATGCACAGTACAAATTTCACTGGTAATGCACCGTAGTCTTTGTTGCCATAACCATACCTACACCGCAGTCACATACAGGGAACCACAGCACAACATATGGCAATGTAGTATGTTTGTATCCCAATACCTGACAAATCTTTCTCTGGCCTCACACCAAGGACACACACTACCATGACAGACACAAAGTCATGCTGAGCAATCACACCATTACAGACCTTGCACACAGTCAGTGGCACACTCATTCCACCTCACATAGTTGGTATTGCAATGAGTACATGTGTGTGTGCATTGTGTCATAGGCAGGTAGTATGCTATTGGCCCTGGGCCTACAGCAGCATACTGTTATGCTACCCTGCCCCTTGGGACACATGTAATGTGATTGTACTTGCTCCTGTCAAACATTTACACAGGGTGACTCATATGGCATATTACCTATCTGCATAACAATCAACAGGGGTATGTCTGACATCTACTAATGGGGATCCTTGCTTCTTAATGCTGAGTGGTTTACTCCAGGGTATGGCTTATTTGTGGGTAGGAACCTGTACCTCCACCATGTGCTCTTTACTGCTGTGCCAAGGATGACAGACATAGGTCATTTAGGCTGGGGATATTGTGAGGTGTTACCATGGTTGTTGGACAACTGTTATGGGTGTGACTTAAATATGTATATCCAGCAGTGGTAACCTCTGTGTAGGTAGTATGAGAGGCACTCTATCTGTGGTTTTGTCAGTCACTCTGCATAGGTAATGTGTTTGAGGGCATTATCACTGTTTGTTAGGTATGACTGTGCCTTCTCCCTTTCTGTAGTTGTCATGGGAGGTACATACCGTGTAGGACATTGTGAGGTGTAGAGGGGTACAGTGACCTACATTTCCCTAGCTGACACACACTTTCTGCTGACACGTACCATGCACAGGTATTACAAGACTAGTGTGCCACTGTGAATATCAAAGGGGAGGCTATTGTACACTTGTTTCCCATGTTCCCTCCTGACACATCCAGTAGTAGGCAGGCAACCACATATGTGGTGGTTAGTGCTGTAAGTGTTTTGGAATGGGGTATGGTATTCCAGTATCCACACTGGTGTTCAGTCCATACCTTTGTCACCAGGCACCTGTTGCAATACATCTGCACACATGTGCCTCTCTCAGTATATATACATATATATATATATATATAGAGAGAGAGAGAGAGAGGGGGGGAGAGAGAGAGAGATTCATATACATACATATCTGTAGACATTCATATCTGTCTGTATATGTGTATGTATCTATATATATATATCTATATATGTATGTGTCTATTACATATATATGTATATACATATTCTATCTATCTATATATGTCTATCTATTTCTACATCCCTCTCTATCTATGTATACATATATGCATATTATATATATATACATATATAAATATACATACATATACATATAATATATATATATATATATATATATATATATATATATATATATATATATATATATATATATATATATATATATATATATACCTTTTTATTTACACATACGAATACACACACTAACATACTAATTAAACATCCATTACTGTACAACCTACATTGTACATTGCACTACAACCTACATTGATATGTGCACATAGCAACCTTCACATACATATGTATGTCCAGCCTTCACTAACAGTTGCAGTATGTCCCCTGCCCTATGCACATCTTCATATATATATATAGATACAGCCTGCTACCACATATGGAGGGTTCACAGTATGTAGACTATTAGATTATTAGTTTACATTACCTTTGTTTGTCACTGCTGTTTGTGATGGCTTGCTGCTTGGTGGCCTGCTGCTGGTTAGCTTGCTGTTTTTTATTGCTTTATTTTTGGTGGCTGTCTCTGTGTCTCTTTTTCTGTTTGTCTGTTTGTCTGTTTTTCTGTTTTTCGTTTTTTTTTCTCTCTCACTCTCTCTCTCTCTCTCTCTCTCTGTCTCTCCCTCCAGATGTTGCAATGAAAGTATTGCATGTGTGGACTGGGAGTACAGGCTGCTTTTGTAGATATATGCACATGTGCATGTGATGGCCTCTGCACCAATTGTTAGCCAGCATTTACTAATTGCATGCAGCCTGCTGTGTGGTAATTGCAGTTCTCACTGTGATTTCAGGACAGTGCTACAAAATGTTAGGTTAGGTAGGCGTAGCCCTTTCAGATGTTCAAGGTGGGGACCATGCTGGTATGCTGTGGACACTGTTCTGTGAGTGTAAAGGTTGGTATGTCTCTCATATTTAAGGCTGTGTTGTAGGCACTGAATTGCATGTTGTACTGACACCTGACTATTGCTTCCTCCAGTTTATTCTTCTCAGTGTGTATGTTAACTGACACCTAATAATACTAATACTGTTTAAATGGGAGTATGTGCTTTCCTGTGGGACTTGTGGAGTAACTGGTATACAGCAGTGGCTCTTACAATTTGTTGCTATGGCTTCACTATTTGGCCTTTACATTCACTCCTTGAATGCCTGCTAGGTGTCTTTACTGGAATGTGTTGCTATGGCTTTCCTATTTTCCATTTACATTCACTCCTTGTAATGCTTGCTATATTTCTTTCAGCAGCAATTCCTTATATGTTTGTTGTGGTTTGGTGGTACTGCATGCAATCTGGTCTGGCCAAGGTGTGGGGCTTGACACCTACAAGGGTATTTTATTTTGCTGCTGAGCAGTAGTGGGGCCTTGTACTTTGTACTAACAGTTATGGATAGCAGGCACATGCAACGCTTGTAAACTGCTATACTGTCCTTATTTTATTAGTTGGATACATCCTTTGATATTTGTGGGTTGTACACCTACATGTGGGTGTGCTTGTGGAAGCTATTCTACAGCTATTCACAGAGTGAGTGACAGCAGACAGAATGATATGCCTGTGAGTTTGTGACACTTGCAGGCCTCAGATACTCTCAGGTGTATCTTTTATCAGCCTCAGGGAATGGTACATATCAGTGGGATACACCCATGATATATTTCAGATATTCTGCAGTTGTGACTGTGGGGTATTTTGAGCATATGTATTACTTCACCATTTCTGACATGCAAGTAGTGCATACTTTCAGTAATTGACAGTTACCATTACGTGGGATAAAACACCTTTCTGCCTACTGTTAGTACATTTCACAGGGAGTCAGTGGGGCACAGTTAACATTTGTTTTCAAATCAGGGACATCTCTGTAAATCAGTCACAGTTGCGAGGTCTCGCCTCTTACCTATTCAAATATGGCAGTGTTTATCCTGCTCTGATAGTGTGTGTGGTTTGCAAGGTGCTACTGTCACATTATTACCTACTAGCTACTGACTAGCATGGCTGTTTCTCTTCTCACACTAATGTTATACAAATCCACAAGAATTGCCAGTAAAGATACAAGAAAAGCTTTGTGTAATAGCCTTCCTATGTTCCCTTTACATTCAGTCCTACTATTTCATGATATATTGCTTTCAGAACAAAGTTCTTGTATATCAGTCATGGCTTAGTGGTAAGTCATGCAGACTAGTGTTTCCAAGGTCCTGGGTTTGAGACTGACAGAGGAATTTTATTTTGCTGCTGAGCTGACTACAGGCCTTGTCATTCAGAGTGACTAAGGCACTTTTAAGCAGTTGTAAGCGGGTTAGCGCTGGTTTTCGCGCACACACACTTAGCTAAGCGCACACAAGTGCACACCCGCTTACTACTGCTTAAAAGTGCTTACTCTCGTGCACACCCAAGCTAATTTCTTTGAAAGAAAAGAAAATGGGGAGATAGGAAAGTGGTAAAAAAGGAGGCACAAAGAGGGTAGGACAGTAGGAAAACAAGCTCGGGATTTGCAGGAAGGATGTAGGAAAGACCCATGCCCATTTCTTTATCAGCAACAGCTGTACATATGTGTGTAATTTGGTGTGAAATTTGAAACCTTCCACCCCTGAGAGAGGGGTGAGGACAACAAAATATGTTGTACAGCCAATTGTAATTACCAGTTCACATGTCCAGCAGACATGTCTGCAAAATGGGCAGCTATGTATGGGGCGTAATTTTTTTGCGGGAACAGAGTGCCCTTTTTTATTTTTTTTTCAGGTGAGAGTGGAATGTGAGGTACAGGAAGTAGGTATATTTGGGGAGGTAGGTAGGGGAGGTTAACAGACAAGACAAACATGATGCATACAGGGGCGGAGTATGACACAAGTGGGGGGGAAACACAATTGACAGGGATGGATGTTTGGATATCGCGAGCCCATGAGCCCACAGATGGCAACAGTGGAACTGAGATCCCCACCCATGGGCAGTTGCCACTGTGCCTTCACAGCCCAGGATGGGCCTGTGCTGGGGGCTGTGTAGGACGGGCAGCAGGCACACCCGTGAGTTGCGCCACCCGAGTCTCAAGCTGGCATAGGGGTTCAAGCACAGAATGCCTGATCTCACTACGCACCACAGACCGGACACTTTGGAAGGTGAGTGGACGGTCTCCTCCTGCCACGCCTGCAGAGGGGGGATGAGCCCCATCCCCTGCAGTGCTTCCACCCAAAGGTGGCACAGGGCCACCGGAGGAGGTTCCGGCCTGGGCACTAGTGCCAGGTGCACTCGCCAGCTGAGGTGGGAGAGGTGGGTCCGCTGGAACTCGCCTTCCCTGTTGTCCTATGTTTAGCAATATTTTATGACATTTTGGGTTAGTAACAAACAATACCATTCAAAATTAGTTGTAACAGCATGCATCAGTATTCCCATTAACCAAACACCCATGAATTCCAAACATTGAACAGCAAGCATAACACATGCATATTTTGAACAACAGTACACAATCCAACAGCATGCAGGGTTGATTGATGGCAACAGGCCATCAGGTTTGGATATGTGAACAGGGCACATGCATCAACGTACGTGCAAATATGTTTGAACCAACAGGACAAATGTCCATAGGAATTAATTGTGAATACACATACCCAGTTTGTTGTGGAATGGCATTATTTGTGAATATAGGGTAGGGTGAAGAAATATTTAATTAACAACTTCAACTACCTATACATATGCTGTACATCTCTAGTAGCTGCAGATATATATACCCTACAGGTCTTAGTACAGTTTCCTATATGTAACCTTAGGAATGTTGGTGATGGGACTGTTACTGCTACATTAATATACATTGCATTTTTATTCATACATGTTCATATCTGGCTGTGTTCAGGTACAGCATCCTGCTACATTTCATTTATATGGCTCTAGACAACTGTGGGTGTTCATTATTTCATACAACCATACTATCTCCATATTGCAGGGGTACAGCAACATATCCAAATTATGGGACAGACACATTCCAGCTTCAGTACTTTATTTCAAAAATTTCACAGTTTGGTTGTGGCTGTCTCATTCATTTCATTATGTACTGACTGCAGTATACTTTATTCAGAAGTTATAACAGCTTTCTTGGTCGATTCAGACCTCTTTCTCACATTCTCACTTGTTTCATTTTTACAACTCAAGATGGTACTTTATTCTAGGTGTTATTAACATGTCATACTTGGTTTCAACAATCCTTTCCAACAGACTCACTTGTTTCATATGGCAGATTTTCAAAGGGGATGTATTTGACACATGTCTATTGTCTTTAGCTTGTTTACCACTAATTTTCAGGCTGCAGCAGGTTATCTGATATTACAATACAGGTGGGAAATCTCTATTTCAGACTTGTTTAATTTTTATTTCTGGATTACAAGCTGCATCACTTATCTAATCATACAGTACTAGCAGAATCTTTCTTCTAGTGTTATTTGAACTTTATTAATATGTAACTACACTGAACTCTTTTACAAGCTGTCTCACTTATATTGTATAACAATTACAGACAAATAATTACTAACCTGCCTGGTGGTGCAACCGCTCCAGCCTATCACCATAGGCTCGCCGATTCGCAGAACGCACACCTGCAGCTGTAATATAAATGAAGTAATATTGGAACATACATCTCCATAATATCAGCTAGGATAATTCCTTACATACATAATTACATGGATACTTACTCAGTAGTGGGGCGTTGGGCATTTGCCGGGCCTCCTGGATCCAACGGTTCAGTTGGTCCTGCTTTCATCTCTTCAGGTCCGCATGGTGGTGATGGACCTGTTCACCAATCCTTGGTATGCCTGTGGCACTGGTGAGATCATGTGCCAACTGGTTCCACGCCTCTGCCTTGTACGCTCTCCACAGAACCTGGCCCTGCATGAGTTGAGCCTCATGATCGTGGACTAGGAGCCAAACCATGTATTTGGACTCCTCAACACCCCACCTCTGTGCTCGGAAGCGACTACCCTCTCCTACACCTGCCATCCTGACTGCAAATAGGTTCCACAGTCAGTTATGCTGTGTATTCCCACCTATGGGGCTTATATATGCCGTTTTCCCGCACTTATCTGTGATTGGCCATTTTGGAATTGTTTCAGTTTAAAAAAAACCTGCTTTGTCATGCTTCTATTTCCATTCATTCCTATATATATGCTAATACTGCATTTTTCAGTACAGCTGTCATGGCTTAGTGATTCAGTACTTTGACTATGATGCACAGTATCCTGGGTTCGAGCCTGGGCATTGCTTTTTTTTATTTTACTACTGTCTAGACAGGCTAGGAGGTGTGTCTGTTTAAAGGCAGCTTTGATACAGGTTGCTCAACGTTGCCCGTTGGTAAGCCAGTTGGCGCGCTGCGCAGCTCCGCGCAAATGGGTTAGGCTGGTTAACGCGTTATTTGGCTATGAGCACGCATATTACGCTGTGAGAAATGTTGCGCAACTACGGGCACACAGTTTCAGCGTGTTAAAGCACTACTCAACTCCGGGCACTTATATTACACCTGTTAAACCACTGGTCACCTACGGGCAAACATACTCAGCTTGTTAGAGCGCTGCTCAGCTATGGGCACTTATAAAATATTTTTTTTTTATTGTGTCAGATTTCTTTATAAAAACATGGCCCATTTCATTACATTTTACTTAAATTATAGTTATATATATGTCAGGGGATTGTTTCGTGCTTATTTCACTAAAAATAAAAAATGATGTTGTTGGGGCTCAAACCGTGACTAACTCCTCTTTGGCCGACATCTCTACCACTACGCTATTGCTAATGACTGCTAACTGTGGCTGAGCAAAGGGCACACCCACGCAAACGAGCGCAATTATGGGCAAACATTTTTGAAATTATAAAAAAAAATTAAAATGTTCATTTTTACGTTTTACATTTCAGTTGGGTTTATAGTCTGTGGGGGCATGTGTGGTGTTGTATTTCTTGACATTTCCACACACTCGCTCGTGGGAGTTTCCTTTCGGGACTGTGATTCTTCTGGGGCATGTCCCTTTGCAGGACTCGCCGTGCGGACACGCCCCCTATTTTGTTACATGGACTGTGTTAGCCTAGGGTGTGATTCAGCATGCCCTCATGAATATGCATGGCATGCTGACATCACCTCGTTTAACTGCAGCCTCCGTGTAAGACTTGCTAACTCTTACACGGAGGCTTCGTGAATCCTGCCCATTGAATTGAAATACAACCATAAAAACCATTGCATATAAACACTTAAAACCAAAAATATTACCTATCCAGTACCTTCAGTTTTAATAAGCCTGTACTGAGCATGTATCATTCAACCCAGGAAAGCTATAAGCATTTAATTGAACTTCCCACTTAAGTTCACAGCATTCCAGTTTAAGAGTCCAAGGACTCCCTCTTTCATCAGACAAAACTTGCTCAATTATTTTGAATTTAAAATGATGTTCAAGGAAGGTCATAATATGTCTGGCTAGGGCATTATGAACATGCAATTTATTAATACTATAAATATGCTCATATAGTCATTCTCTAAAACTGTGTTCTATTTTACCTATATAAAAACTTTCACAGAATAAGCACTTAGCTAGATAAACAACACCTTTAGAGTTACAATTAAACCTATCCTTGATCTCATAATTGGTATTACGGACTGTAAAATTATTGCCAGTATCAACATATTTATAATAAGGGCAAGCTTCGCACTTATACATTCCAGGGCATCTAGTTAAAGGAAATTTCTTAGAATCAAATTAATTTTTAGAATCAAATACATTTTTTAAATTGGTACCTTTCTTAAAAGCAACCCTAGGATGATCACCGAATTTCTGTTTTAAATTAATATCCAACAATAGGTTCCAATTTTTATATAAAATTTCCTTAAGGTAATAATCAATACTAAAAGGGGTAATGAAACTCAGACTAAAGCCAGTTGTCGATAAATTACTCTCCTGAACTCTATGGTCACCAAACCTTCCAGGGCTTTCCAGCCACCCCTCATGATTTAAAATTGGTCAAATTGTTTACATACACTAGCAAACAGAACAGAGTTACATTCAGGAATATGAAATACCATCCAAGAGACAGAAAAAGGAGAGGCTGGACTAAGTATACTACTCATAGGACCAAATGGTGGAAGGACAAATATGATAAGGGCAGTTTTGCCAACCAAAAAAATCAAGTAGCACAGTCCAACTGTGAGGAGTTTAATGATCTCCTAGTGGTAAAACAGGCTGAGCTTCACAGCCTCTCCACCACCCAAAAGAATACTGTTGATCAATTAATTGTGAAAAAGATCTTGCTAGGCAGGAAGGCTGCCTTCCTTTGAGAGATCTCTGCCTGGTAGATAGCATAATGTTTGTCCAGGTCAAGTTTGTCACTCTACAGACCTGCAGAGTGCTAATGATGCTCCAACCTGTGTCCTTCTCACTGTAGAAGATGAAGATGAAGACCATGGTCAAATCAAGGTTTATTTTTCCCAGTAGAGGCTAGAGTTTCTTGCCTCAGGTCATGTTTGCCCAGAGCCTCTGAAAATGGAGTATTATAGTGTCTTATCATGGTATCAACAGAACTGGCACCACCCTCTGGAGACAAACTGAAGGATCATGGTGGAAAATACTTCTGGAGTGATGCAATCAACTGAACAAGTAATCTTCATTTCGAGGTCATGGAGACTATAATGTCAGAGTTCCAGGCCAAAGTGAATCAGAAACAAATCAGAGGCTGTCACATCCATTAGTCTGGATAAAGTCCAACAGATTGCCTAGTTTATGGCCTTTAATAATACAATAAGTTATTTGGCATGAGCCACTGACTCATCATTGACCCAGATATTAAAATCACCTAACACAACCAAGTGTTGCTGATGAATAACTGAGTCAATAAGGAAGTACGTGACATCTTGAGAACATCCTTGAACAAGGTGGTGGATGGCATATTAGGAGCAACCACCAGTCTGCTCCACTAACTTGGACATGCTTAAATGGGTCTGTCTCCCCAATGGCAATGTGCATCAGCCCCAACATCTCAGCCCGACAGACAGCAACTCCACTCCTAAGCTTATCCCTCCTTGGGCACTGCATTTACCAAGATACAAGACAAGCTCCTACTACTTTGCAACTAGATAAACAATGAACTAAACATAAAACCTAAAAAATCCAGCTGTGTACTGTTTGCTACCATAAAAAATTGCCGCTGTCCCTGCATTACAAATTAAGGGTAGCTACAACAATGTAATACCTGCTGTAACACTTATGAAGTACCTAGGGGTTGTGCTTGATCTGTCTATCATTCTCAGCTCACATGGATCATATTGCATACAAATGCGAGAACAACTGAAACTTTGTTCAAAATATCTCCATCACTGAAAGAAAGATGAAGATGAACCATTGCCAAAAAATGTGCTAATTTTTTAAAATGAAATAAGCATTACCACCAATGAATCCCTGGTCTACAGCAGTTAACTAATAATGTCAAGCAGCAGAAAACAGAATGTGTTACTTTGTCCTCCTGTCTGGCCAAATATGCACTCACTGTGACCTTCTTAGTCACCTCAACTGGCTCCTAGTTGAAATTTGACCATTGCAAATCCTTTTACTTTGTTCAGCCACCTCTGAAAACCAAGTTATTGGTAAGACACACTACCTAAACACTCTGTCACACAAGAAGAGGGACTGATAATAAACCATGATTTAGATCCACCATAGTTAAAAATACTTTTTCATGAAAACTGTCCCAGCTACTTGGAACCACCTTCCCTTAGGAGCTATATCAGAAAAATCTGTCCAAATTTTTAAAGTAAAAGTAAAGAAGATGTTAAAGGAGGAAACAACCTACACTTGTTTCAGAAACACAGACTAAGCAACATCCTGGTTTCCTTGACCTCTCCCCTTTTCTACTGAAATTTTGAGAATGCCAGGCTGCAGAAGTAAGGCATTGATGCCTAGTTTGTAAATAACTTATTAGTACATTTGGTTGTATAGTACTTGGCACTGCTGCATCGGATTATGTTCTACTCTATACATTCTTTGTACTCAAGTTTAATTACTATTTATGTATGCTTTCTCTGCAGTGTTTTTCATTTACCATTTTGTAACTACCAGTCATATAATGTACTGTTTTCACTTTCACTGGGGCCACGGGTTATAGCTGAAAAGGGTCTTGGGACCAGCCCATTTACCCAGTTGTCAAACTGCAATAAAGACAAAATCAATATCGCACAACAGAGCACAAATACTTGTTTTATTTTGCATTGGTATACAGCAAACCCTAAGAGGGCTGTTAAGAGAAGAGGCTCCAATCCCTGTTGTTGATGGAAGACCAGAGCTATGGATGCCATAAGATGACATAGACTTTGTTGGTTTATCCTAAGGAAGATGTTTCATGTCTAGTGCTGGATTATGTCTCTCATGAGCCTGTAGCTGAAAATTTCAAGGGGTCTATTTATTTGGTGTGGTAATACGTAATATGTCAGGATTTCAGACTAAAGTGGAAGTAGAAGAAGCAGGGCCTATATCAGACATGTGAGTCTGGATCTGTAGGTCCATCAGCCCCCTTGTTAATCCAGTCCTGTTCATGTCCCCCTGCCCACACACAAGAATGCACATGGGAGCATCAGAAGAGGCTAGCCCATAACAAGGATCATGATGTTGATGCAGTATGTATAATTATTTACAAAGATGGAAAATGGGTGAGGGCAAGTGGGGTGGGATAAAAGAGCTAAATGAAATGCTGTACTATTCTGCAGTCATCTAAAGATGGCAATTGTTGCCATAATAACTTAAAATTTATGAATGACAATAAAACAAAAACTTCAGTTATTAAACCAAAATGATACCCACTAAAACAGACCTTTAATACAGTTTAAAGCAGTAAAAATAGGCAAGTTAATGGGCAAGTACTAAGTATTAAAGTCATTGTGATGTGAATAGAAATATCAGGAAGAGGAAACTGAATCAGTATGGAAACTAGACATATGAGATTTAATTAACTGAATTACTATAAGGATGAGCTGAAACAGTCCTTGTAAACTATTTAGTAGCAAGTTAATAAAGCAGGCCATGCCAAACAGAAAGGAAAAGCAAGATGTAATACATCCTGAGCCCTTAGATTTAGCTATGGCCCATAATAAAGTCACAAAAGTGCAGCACCAAACCTCCACTGTAAGGCTCCATAATACATTCAGAATAACTGCCAAAAAATGTAGTCCAAAACAACACCAGTGACTCAATACAAACTCTAATTCCAGACCCTAGGGGAGTAATCAAACCATCAACTGTGATACTTATGATCACATGAGTTGTGGGATCAGCTCTTTCTACATCCTTATTAGTTCATGGGCACCGCTAACACAACTTTCATCTGCCTGAGAAAAATAGGTCGATAATAAATGTAAAATATTTTGCAACCTGATACTGAGTGCATAACTGGCCAAGAACCGGTTTCACAAAGCCATGAGACTAAAACTGGTGATTTTAGTTCAGTTCAGCTGATAATGCACACAGAAGATAAAGTTATCAATTTACCAAAAGGGCAATGATCCATAACAGCAAGCAGCAAACCACAATAACTTATCTGCAGATATTCAAGCTCTCTAAGCTTTTAAACTCATTGAAAAAAGCTGATGTGCTGTAACTGCTATCCCGTTATGCCTGTATGCCACAAATGATCATAAATACAACTGTATGCTAGTCACATCTAAAATTATAGCTCACTCATGGCTTTGGGACATCTAACAGTAAATCAAGTCTCAAATCCCAAGCATTGGTAAATATCTATGGAGAAGGATGAATATCAGCAAATGTTATCAAATCACTACAAAAATGCAGAATGTAGGACACAGAATTTCCAACCTTATACCACTAACAAAGGAATGAATGCACAGACAATGCCACACATAGGGCTTGATAGTCACCCATTTACAAAAAATATCATAGCACTGGAAATAAGTTTTTTTTTTTCTAAATACAATCCTTTTAAATCTGAACCTTGACATTAGCAATGTAAAAAGAACAAGTATGCATAATGAGGTTCAGAGATTTTCGTTCCTCCAGTTAAGTTTTAGTGGATGTCTGTGGAAGGGATTGTGCCAACCTAAATTCAAACAGATGAAACTTTACTTTATACCTTGAAAAAGAAAAGGAAGAAAAACTATTGAAATGATTTGATGGGTTTTAATTGTATCTCCTTTGCTTAATGGTAATGGTTTCCTGTTGTTCTGACTTATGAAGTAGGTCTTGGTCCTGTCTTACTAGAGAAGACACTATTAATCTGGGGTCTATATCATTTTGTAGAAGACTTACTTTGTTGAACATTTATTCATTGAACTTTATCCACCGAATACCATTTCAGCGAATGGTTATATCACTGAAACTTTCTTCCAGGGAAGGGAGTTAGTTAGCTGTTGATACAAATTTGCCCGTTTCCTCAATGTAGTACTATCCCAGAGTTGGTATGTATAATTAGGGGGGGTGCATTCCCACATTGTAGGGCATGGGGCAAAGCCCCCCCTCCTTGGTGACTTTAAAATAATGTTGTTTTTGTAAGAATCGCTCTGGTGGCCAACTGGCTTTTTTTCACTAGGAAAACGTTTGATGATATAACCATTTGTTGAAATGATGTTTGATGGATAAAGTTCGATGAATAAACATTGAACAAAGTAAGTTTTCAACAAAATGATATAGACCTATTAATTTGTGTTCTGCAATTCTAGCACATATGATTTTTTAGGGCTTCACAGACTGAAAAGGAATAGGACATGTCTCACACAGCATGCTTACCTTGGTGGCATGCTTTTGCAATGGGTTTGCTTATTCTCAAACTAGCGGATAATGTTTGTGGATCACTTCTTGGTTTTTATGTTTTTTTTTTTTATTATGAACCTTTTTTGTTTGAATGCAATAACAAAATAACTGCTGGCTTTGTTTATAACACACAAAGTATTTGAGGTAATCTCTTCTTTTGGGGTCACAATCCTTTTTCTTACAAATTAAGTAATGGACACCCGCTTAGCAATAAATCTTTATACATCTCTGGTGAATACTACATTAGAGATGGATTGCAACTGCAGTTAAGACAACCTGATTAATCAGACAAAAAAAGAAAATTAAACAGGCTATGCTATAAATCCATTGACTATCTTCTGGAGAGGGAAGAATGCACAGTTTGTGTATAAGTCCATGCAAGTTAAGTACAAGATAAGTAAAGACAGAGAAGTTGCTATCAAGCCTAGAGGTTTGGAATGTTGTCCATAATGCTAAAAGAGATTTAAAGCTAAATAGAACTGGTTCCAAGAGTACTTTGACATAAGATGGAAATTAGATCAGAGCCTACTTCGAGATTAGTGAGAAGTTGGCCTCAAGCGTAAAACTGCTGTGAAGTAGAGGCCATCTCCCTAGTCTTTTGGTTTGAAATATCTCTTCAGAGAGAGTAGTCCCATACTGAGACTTTATCAAACAGGAGGAAGCAGTTTTGAAACGCCTGTGTATGGTCAGTAGACAGTATAATCTACACTGAAGGGTGATGTAAGTAAGAATGCTGATGGTAAAATCTATTCTCTTTTAAATAGACATTCAGTCCTATTAAACATAAGTCTTTGGAGTCCTACTTTTGGAATAGTCTTAACAAATCTGCAGATTTTATTATTAATGTTCAAAGGCAGGATATGTCCTTTACAGACACTCTGACAGAGACTTAGAGCCCTTGCTCCATTTTTGGGATAATAGAACACCTTTGCTAAGGAACACTGGTTTATATAGGGAATAGATAAGAAACTTTGTGATATATGCCAGCTTGTTTGATAACTTTCTTAGGTAACCATTCAGCATATTTATCAAAAGACAGCATGATATTAATTCAAATTCCCTAAATTTGAAACTCAAGTGCATTTTCTAAAGAGATGGTATTAGGCGGTAGATTATCACACAGTTGGAATGTTTACTTTCATGTGTAGCTCCAAATAACATGCTCTTAGTTTTGTTAAACATAATAGTAAACTATTTTGATGAAGTCAGTTAGATTTACTTAAGAAATCGGACAGAAGATTGTGTCTGATGGGGTGGGAAATGGGAATATCAGGAAAACATGTAATATTACAAGCTGTTTTATTTAATAAGGCATAAGAATGTAAGAAATAAGGGCTGACCCTTCATTGACATCAGAAAAATAATTCAGTGTTCTTTTCTTTTGTGAAGGAAATATAACCTTTATAGTTTGTATTGAGGTGTAGTCCCCAAACCAGCAATGGGGATGTGCATCCGGTGTTATTCAGTTATTCAAGCAGAAGTTCATGGTAAACAAATTCAGATGTTTTGCCAAACACAGATCCAGTGAAGAGACCTTCTTGCCAGTTCATTGTCAGTGACAAAATGACAGCCATCAGCATTCAACTTTCTTTGCAGTGCGTGTTGTTTTCTGACAAAAATAATTTTTTTTTAATGAGTGCCTGATTTTGACTAGTTGCTAATCATTCAACTATTTTTAGTCAGATATAGAAAAGAATTAGGGCATGCTAGGGTATTCTTAGTTAATTCACTATAGTACATAAAGGTAGAATAATAGGCAATAGGCCTGAAAATATAGTCAGACTTGTGTTTACATGTATGCATTCAGTTTCAGAAAACTACAGAATGTTCCTTTCTCAAAGGAAAGATGTACATGGCAATGGAATGCTAAAGAGGCACATGCAAGACCAGGCTTGAAAACCAAGGCAACCAAGGCTAAACAGGTGTGTAAAGCATTACAGGGTTTTGGTATTACTAAAATATACTTCAGATACAGTTAGGGCAGTCAGTTAGTTCAGACTGACATACAGAAAAGATTAAATATCCAGTATTTTAGAATATGAATTAGCTTTTGGACTGTAGTACAGGCACTCAAGCCTGAGTACAGAAATCAAGTCAAATATCCATAATATTCTGAAGGAAAAGACTGTTTCAATTAATATAATTCAGGAGAATCAGACTATATTTGCTGAAACGTTGGCTATATTTAGCAGCACTGTTATTACTAACCAGCATTACAGCATTTCTACAGACTGTTCTTGTTTATCAGCACTGTTAATGAAGACAGTATTCAGATATTGTGAACATTTACTGAAGCCTTTTTAACCGAGCTACAGTGTTTAGAGAATTTACTCCGAAAAATACAAAAGACGTGTCCCATAAAGGAAAGATTGGCACCTGTTAAGCACAAGCTTGGGTCATTAACAGATAAAGACTTTCATTCCAGTCTCATTTCACTTGTTTCCAGTTAATTCCAGCATACTACAGTCTTATCAATTTTTTCAGTTGGTATGGGTGGACTGGTATACTTACTTACAAGGATAACTGTAATAATTTCCACAAGGAATGTATGATTGGTTGGCATAATGGAAAGTTGACTATAATCTAAAGGTTAAAGTTCAAGTGAATGCCATACTTCCAGTGAAATTATTTCAGGTGAGTTGACCATCTAGAACAAGAAATGTAACAGCTGCAGATTGCATGACGTCATCGTGCTCAATTGTAAAATGTTGTAAATATGTACAGTGTCAGTCCCACCAGCAGATCATCTACATAAGACAGAACTCATTAAATACTAAATCACAAACTCTAGAAACTGCAATTCATTCTGAAATATTTAAAACACACACAAATAAAACTAAACCATATTGTTAGTGGTTACCCCTAGCAGTCTCAACTTAATATACCAACTCTGAGGTTATAAACAACTTTTGATAAGGACAGATTGAGGAAATGCAGTTTCAGAAGTTTTAACTTAGTTTTTTTCATGTTCTTTCATTCAGGAACTCTTGTTGCCATTGTGTGAAATATTTGGATTTTTACTTTTATACCTGCATTGATTGTCACCACTGGATCTTTCTTGGCTGAATACATGACTGAAGACCTTATCCTTTTCATCACACTTAAATAAAAGTATTGATTTATATTTATTTTAAAAAGTTAATCTTTATTGCCACATTGCCCAAGAAGCTGGTTTTCAAAGCATGGAAACTCAGGCAATAATTTAACGTGATCATTTCGGACACCATGTTATAATTAATAATTTATATCACCATTGCACTGATTTCTTACAGTCTGTGCCATTTTTCAGGTTTGTTGCTCTTTCTTCAAGAAATTGAGTTATCCTGTGCCATGTCAGCTGAAGATTAATTAATTAGTTTGTTAAATGGGGTATTGGACTGATTCAGGATGGTTCCATGTCAGTCACACCTTGGAATTACATCTAAATTATAGTCAGTGTTGGAAACATTTTACAAGAGATAGTCAAAGTATAGTTTAAGGCAAAAATATATTCCCCCGGATTCACGAATCCTCAGTGTAAGACTAAATAAATCTTACTCGGAGGCTGCAGTTGAACGGTATGATATCAGCATGCCATGAATATGCATGAGGGCACGCTGACTCAACCGTAAGTCTTACACGGACCGTGTAAGAAAGCAGAGGGCGTGTCCGACTGCCGCGCAGTCTAAATGTCCACGCCCCTGCAAGTGTTTTAAAACTAAACAAAACACACACACAAGAGCGAGTCTGCTCAAATGTCCCTGCACCCAACACCACACTCCCTGATATTGTAAACCCTATCACAGTTCTAAAACGCAAAACATTAAATATATTTTTTTAACTCTCCAAAATAGCTGCCCGTATTTGCCCGTGTGTGCGTGGGTGTGCCCATTCTTTAGCTAGAGTTAGCAATTCTGACATGGAAGAGCATAAGAAAGAATGTTAAAGCAAATAAGACCAAATAACAATAGTGTAATGGTAGAGCGTTCGCACAAAGAAGAGGCATTCACGGATCAAGTCCTACCACTCCCCTTCGTATTTATTTTTTAAATCAGTATATGAAATAATACCTGGCAAATATGTTTAAACATTACTAAAAAGCAGTGAAATGGCCAATGTATCAGTGAACAAAATAAATATTTTAAAGGATCCTGATATAAAATTGCCTGCAGTTAAGCAGCACTTCAGCCAGCGCAATAGAGTTGCCCGTAGTTTAAAAGTGCTTTACCTAGCGCAATAGAGTTGCCCATAGTTGAATAGCGCTTTACCTAGTGCAATAAAGTTCCCCATAGTTTCATAGCACTTTACCCAATGCAATAGAGTTGCCCATAGTTCAATGGCGCTTCGCTTTACCCAGCGCAATGTGTTTGCGTGGATGTGCGCGCCGCGCCAACCAGGGCACCGTAGGGCACCAAGGAGCAACATAGAGCAAAGTTGCTTAAATGCAGCCACACCCCCTAGCCTGTCTGGATAGTATGAAAATAAAATGAATGACAAGGTTCAAACCCAGAACTTTGTGCATCAGAAGCAAAGTACAGAACCACTAAGCCATGACAACATAGGTAAAACAGCCACTATTAACATTCATATACCACCGTCACAAGTCAAGACTCCTGCAGGGCCAGTTCCAAGGGAGTACAAGGCAGAGGCTTGGAACCGGTTAGCTGGTGACCTCACCAGTGCCACAGGTGTTCCTCGGACTGGTGAGCAGGTCCGTCACCACCATGCAGACCTGAAGAGACAAAAGCAGGACTGCCTGAACCAATGGATACAGGAGGCCCGTGGGATGCGGGATGCCTCACAACTGAGTATGTAGCCATGGAATGCAGTATGTAAGAATTGATAATGGAGTATGTATAACGGATAGGTATGTCTCAATATCCCTTCATTTACTTTACAGCTGCAGGTGACCGTGCTATGAATCAGCAAGCCTATGCTGATAGGCTGCTAAGGCTGCACCACCAGGCAGGTTAGTGATTATTCTGCATGTATTGTTATATAAAATATGGGAGAGAGCATGAAAAAAAGTGTTGTAGTCCAATAATACAGCCATAAAATTGCCTGAATAAGTCCTCTGCATGTACTGTCAGATAAAAACGTCAGAGAGGCAGAAAAAGAGTGTAGAAACCCATTAAGAAAGGTAACATATGTCTGGAATAATATCTCTGCAGGCACTGTCATATAAAATAAGTGAGTGAGCCTGAAAAAGATTGTTCTAACCTATTAATAAAGGTATAATATGTCTTGAACATGTCTGCCATATATACCGTTAAAACAAATAAAGGAGTGGGCCTGTGGAAAAGTGTGTAATGTCATTAATAAAGGTCTAAAACCCAGAGTGTGTCTGTGTCACAGAGTCTGAAATGTTGTTGTACCCTTGCAGTATACAAACAGTACTGTTTGAAAAGGTGCTGGCAACCCAGAGTTGTGCAGTCCCATATAAAGTGGATGATGGAAGTACTAGTAGCTGTGAAACATATATACAGTCCACAACAAGCAGTTACTGGTTGGCATGAATAAGTAAACCTGGCACACGTGTAGCATGTTATTTTTTCCCCAGAAATGGGAGTGTGTGTCAAGAAATGCAGGGTACTATACAAATCGAAGTGAAAATGTCATGTGATAACATCCCAGATATGTAGTAAAGAAATATAAATGCAATCAAGAAATATGTAGCAGTAACATCTGCATCCTGGACAGTTAGTATGTCAGATATAGGTCAGGCATATATTGAACTAGCCAAACCCATTACACAACCTAATGTATGGTGGCAAGTATAATACTACAGGTAGGGGATATACACTTGCAGTCACTAGGAATGTAGTGTAGACTAAAAGATCATTATAAGATGTTAACCAAGGTTTTTTATACACCCTACTGTATGTGCATAAACCATGCAATTCTACACCTCAATGGGTATGTGTAATCTTAAATATTTGTTGGGACATATGTCCTATTGTTCTATAAATATTTGCATTCAAGTTGAAGCATGTGCCCTGTTTAAAACATCACAATCATGGTGGCCTGTTGCTACCAAACATCCCTGCATGCTGTTGGAATAACCACTGTGGTTCAATATATGCATGTGTTTTGCTTGCTGTTCAACTGTTGTACCCTTAGTGTGTTGGGTTAATGGGAATATTATTGCATGCTGTTACAACTAATCTGGAATGCTGTTTTGCTTATGTTGTAATTAAACACACCTAATCACAGAACGTATGGGAAGGTTGGTCCCAGCAGACCCACCTGTCCCTCCTCAGCCAGCGAGTGCACCTGGCACCAGCAGGTCCGGTGCTCAGCCTGGGCTCACCTCCTCCATTGGTCCTGTGCCACCTTCGAGTGGAAGCACTGCAGGGGATGGGGCTCATCCCCCCCGTGCAAGCGTGGGCGGAGAAGGGCCACCTGTCACCCTTCAAAGGGTCTGGGCTGTGG